>NC_133335.1:89011456-89092455 GCF_042186555.1 Aquarana catesbeiana
GTACACCATGGAATGCACTGTAGATTTAGGCTACACTGGATGCAGAGTATATAAACACATACTCACACTCAGACTTTGTGGATGTTGATTTTATCTGGAGAATTTTTTTAGTATAGGTTTCATGGGCGCAATTAACACCCAGGTTGCAGTGTGAAGGCACCACAAACACCCAAAGCCCAGTTTTCCTACACCTTCTATCCAAAATCTGCAAAACAGATACCAGAATTTATCCAAAAAAACTCTAATCTTGTTCCAAGTGCACTCAGGGCCGGTTCACACAGGGGCGGCTTGTCAGGCGACCTAGTCGCCTGACAAGTCGCCTCCCGTTCTGTGCTACAGAACCGTTCTAATAGGAGCGACGCAAGTCGCTCCGACTTAGAAAAAGGTTCCTGTACTACTTTGGGGGCGACTTGCATAGACTTCTATACAGAAGTCGTTTTGCAAGTCGCCTCGGAAGTCGTTTGCAGGTCGCCTCGCTGAGGCGACCTGCAAGTCGTGCCGCCCCTGTGTGAACCGGGGCTCAATTGTGGCCTCATCATACAGACTGGCTCCCCAAGCCGTTGTTTACAAAATAAAGAAAGCTTACAGGAAAAATGTAATTTTTGTCTCCTTTATAAATGTCATTTTTGCTTCAGCAGATTCTATACATGGTACAGATGCACCGCTTTACAGGCAGATGAAGGTGACCCCCCAGGCACTATATTTAAAGGAATTTTTCAACTTTTGATGTTTAATTTTAAGCATAATTAAATCACTGTTCATTTAAAAATGATCTTTTTAAAGAACTTTCTTTGCATTGATACATGTCCCCCAGGGCCATACCTGGACCCCCATACCCTTTGTATACCCAATAACTTGCATATAAGCTTTCAAAATTAGCACTATTGATTATTCTAGTTTGGGTCCCATAGACTTTAATGGGGTATGTTGTTCGGGTGCGACTTTTTACGATGTTTGAAAGTTCTGGCGCAAACTGAACTGGGGGTGTTTGGCCCATCTCTAGTAATTACCAAAGTCATCTATAGTGGCCGCTGTAATGCAGTAATCACCACTCAAGATGAACCTTCACCTCCTTAAGCTTAAGTTCATACACATGCAGTTTGGGAAATGCTGCAATCCCTACATGTTTCCTGCACCGCATTGCAATCGCACTGTGTTTGCGATCCGATGGGAGTGTCAGTACAAAGTTAATGACACCCCAAGTGGATTACAAACGCAGTAAGGTTTGCCTGCACCGGATCGCATGGTACAAAATGACCATGCGACACGGTTGCAGTGCAGCTCCAAAAAAGGTGGCTGCACATATTTGATGTAATGCAGTTTAATCTGAGCCCGATTCAAAATAAATGGGCTCAAATCACACTGCACTGAATAGCATGTGAATTGAACAGGAATGCGGTGAGGTGCAGTTCCTGTGTGAGTCATATGCAGGATCTAGTGTGAACCAGAGCTAAAGTACTACACTGCATCTGAGCACCACAAACTAAAAACAATATTTTATTTCATTTTTATTTTCAAATAATTTTAATTGTTTTGAAAACAAAGATTTGCATACACAATTTGACATGTATGCGCATAATAGCAACATAATACGAACATACATGTCACAAAGTTTCCAAAATAAAGACCATGCCTGAGTACATTCCGGATTTAGATCATTCCAGGTGACCTTAGTACAGGGAAACCTGTGTACAATGTTTGCAAAGTGATAATGCTCATAGAATAAGGAGATGAATCTGTGATAGAAGTATAATTTTAAAATTTTTAATAGGAATTCATTTGTGAAATTATATCTCCATCTTGTCCCTTGATAAAAAAGTTTAAACAGTTTATACTTGAATCTAAAATCTTTTGACTTTCAGGCAAGTCCACCAAATAGGGTAGTCCATCTTGGTCACAGCCCCTGAAGCACTTGGAGGAGGCACCTGGGACATACTGTAGGAGGCTCTTTTTGTACGCACCATGTACCATCTTAAAAGTACTTTGTAATTAGCTTCAATAATCAAAGTGTTTATGTAAGACTTAGAAGCCATAAGGGCTAGTTTGTTCCATTGGCTCTCGGTCCTTACCTAAATCTGGCTCCCACTTTATTGTTTTTTGAGAGGAGGATAGATTATATTGCAGATAGGTGGCTGGGAATCTTGTTGACGTTTTTGCAGAGATGCTCCAGGGATATCATGGCAGTTATGACTGAATGACATGTGGAGCCTGTAGAAACTGCCTTATTTGTGCATGACAACCGTACTCAACTTGAAAAGCAATTGGTTCTCCTGTAAAAATTGTGTCAACAAGATGTCCTGCGTTTACTAAAGCCTGATATCCTAAGAAATCCTTTATTTGTCTACCACTTAAAGTTACTAGATGTAAGACCCTGGGTAAAGGCGGGTTTATTTAATATTAGAGGGATTATGAGGAGATTTGAGCCTATGCTCCAAACCTAGGCTTCCTCAAAGCTCCAAGGAGAATGACAGAGAAGGGGATAGGATCATAGGTCTGTCCCTACTTGGCAACCACATAAGGTGGTTAACCCTTTTTGGAGTGCAAGCCAAGGATTCAGTTGACATCCATGCAAAATCTGGATGTGGTGAGTGATAGTTAATAAGGTGGGACAATTGTGCTGCATGGAAATATTTCAGTAAATCAGGTACTCCTAGCCCCGTCTTCTTTTTTTAGGAGTAAATAGCATTTTTGTTCACCCTTGGGCTTTTATCATGCCAGATCAATTTAAATAACTTATTTTGGAAGACTCTAAGGTCTAGACCTGAAACCCCTATCTGTAAACTCCTGTAAAAGTATAATATTCTAGCAAAATGTTCATTTTTAATGACTGTATTCTACCAAACCAGGATGGAGGGCTTTCCTTCCAACTATCCAGGTCATCCAGCAGCTTTTTTTTTTTTTTATAATAGAGAATTCCTCTAAAACAGTTTGCAGAGAGGGAAATAGCTGTATTCCTAAATAAGGAAGGAAGGATGCCTGTCAGCCATTTAAAAATGGAAAATTCCTTTGAACATTGAGAAGAGTCTGGTCTTTCAAACAGATATTTATTGCTTGGGATTTGAATTGATTCACTATAAGACCTGAGATTATGGAGAACTGATAAGGAATACTAAGTAAATTTAGAATGGTAATAGTAGAAGAGAAGGTTAGCATTAGGATATTATCAGTGAAAAGCACACATTTATGTTCATGTCCCCCACATGCAATGCCCTTAATATCCAATGATCTCTGATATTCATTGCCAAGGGTTCTGTTAGGGAAATAATTCACCATCTCAGACCGTCCTCGGGCATCAAGGTAATATTTATTGCATATGCAAGAGAAATGAATAGCATTACATCTTCATGCTGTCATTGTCATTTCTGAAGAGAATACTGTGGTACATGTCTTTTTTTATAAGCCCTGGACACCCCCCTTTCCTGTCTTAAAACATGCCCAGTCTCATGTATTTTCAACTTTATTCTGGACAACAGGAAAGGTGGAAGTGTCTGTTACAGACTGTTATCTTCATCTAACAATGGTTACAGGATACTGACTTGAAAACTCCCCAAGCCAACACAAAAATACAGGATACATTCAGAAAACTGCATATCCAAGCATATTATATTGCTGACTCCATTTTATTACTAGTTTTAGCTCAATCCTAGATTCATAGCTTATTTCTAGGCCATGATAAACAAAATGGCGTCGTTCATAACTGACATTTAAAGTATAATTTCTCTAACATCTCCCCCCTTTTATACTAATAATGCCAATACTTCAAATATCCAGGTTTTTCATTTTACCAGGTATTATCATTTAGACAGATAAGTCCTTAGCGAGAGTTGTAAATTCATTATCAGGTTCCGAGTATAGTTCCGTGTTGCTCTGGAGGAGCATAGTTTTTGTTAAAGATGTGTCAATCAGTCTTTGAAGAATTCCCCTAATACAGGGAATGCAGCAACATCCACACAATGTAAGAACTGCGGCTGCCATGACAATAGAGATAAGCAAACTTTTTGCAAGATCACCCCATTTACCAAACCATTTTTCAAAGAGTCCTGTCAGGGGGTTCTCTACACCAGAGTTCTCAGCTAATTCTTCGGATAGCATTTGTAGGCCTTGTAAGGCTTTGGTGATACTTCCATCAGGTGCCGTATTATTTGGAATAAAAGTGCAGCAGAAGGTGCCGAACATTTTGCATACCCCGCCCCTTTCTGCCAGCAACATATCCAACGCTATACGGTTCTGCCACGCTGTCAAAGAGGTGGCGTCCAATTGTGCTGCTATGCCTTTGATAGCATCTCTGGTGTAATTCACAAACCTCTGCTGGTTGTAGTAGATGTAGTTTATCCAGTCGACGTTCTTGTTGGGCTGGACCCATATGAAGAGTGAGGTGAGTCCTGCTGTTATTTGATTCTGCGCTTTAAATTCATCTGGAACTCCTCGTGGAACACCTATTTTGTCTATATACACTCGGTTGTCAAATGATCCTTGTGGTGTTTCTCGCTTAATTCCTTTAAAAAAGTATTTACCTGGTAGTTTCATTGATTTATCACTTATAAGAACTATATAAAAGGGAAGCAGCAATCGTGTAAGGGCACAACTACCCCCCCATCTAGGTGGCAGTCTGGGCCTTAGTCTCTTATCTCCACACAGCCACCAAACATCAGCCAATTGCCGTTTCTGTTCCTGAAACCATTTAAGTTGGTACTTAATGTCCGTAGTACGGGTTGTAATTACACAATATTCAGGGGATAGGGTGCCAACATTTGTACCATTACTGTCATTGTTAGAGAAACAAGTAAAATTTCCTGGTAATGCTTGTACTGATGGGGGTATACTTTGCATTTTAGTCTTAGGGTAACTCTTTTTCTCATTTACACATTCTGACCCAGTTCTATTTTATGAAAACATTCTTATTATACAAGTCAAGTCTATTTCCTCTTTAGGGAGAGGAACGGTGGCTAGTTATGGAATATAATAAGGTTTACCATACAACATTACATACGGTGTTAGTCCTTTAGCAGTAGGGGTAATTCTTATACTCAACAATGCCATTGGCAAACACTAAACCCATTTATTTTTCCCTGTTTCCTTCAACAATTTTCTTAGTTTACTCTTTAAGGTACCATTGTGTCTCTCCACTGTGCCCACAGATTGTGGGTGGTAGACACAGTGGTTTGTTTTTTTTTGTTTTTTTTTAGGTCAATATTGTACCTTTTACCAATTTGTTGTATTGTTCGGTTTACAAAATGGGAGCCGTTGTCACTGTAAATCAGACGGGATCCCATGAAGTGGAATCACCTCTTTAATAAGTACTTTGGCTACTGACTGCCCATTTGGGTGTGTCATAGGAAAAGCTTCCACCCACTTTATAAACAACAATAATCATAAAATCCATGCATATCGTGTGAAAGGGATAAGAGGGTTGTGGGAAATGACCTCTTAAGGGTCTTAGGACACCTTGAGCATGGTATCTGTTACAAAGCGGACATGTGAAGCAAAAATTTCTAGAGTCGTTCGTAAACCCATATGTTGTGAACACCTTGTTGATCACCTGCACCATCCCTCCTTTTGAGATATGGGCTTGCCCATGGCTCAATAACGCAGCATATCTAAATAGTGATGTAGGTGAGATGGGTTTACCTTCTGTACTTGTGTATATACCATTGACCAGCGTTGCCCCTTTAGATAACCACTTTTGTTTTTCACCTGCCGGTGATGTTTTCTGCATTTCTGATAACCATGTTTTATCAATAGCTTTCCGTACCTCACCATTTTCTTGGGGACCTGTATAGTATATGTGTGTGTTTTTTTTGCGGTCCTGTAGCAGCTTCCCTTGCGATCTTTGTCCGTTAGTGCATTTTCTAGAATAATTGGATTTGTTCCCTTTCTGTGTGCTGTACATTTACAAATAGCCACTTGTGTTGGTTTCTGTACATTTTCTAGAAGGGCCAGGATAAGATCTCTATGTGAGATTGGTTTACCTGTGGACGTAATCATACTCCTATTTTTCCATTGCTGGGCAAATATGTGTATAGTAGAAAAAGCGTATTGGCTGGCTGTATAAATATTTATTTTCTTCCCTTCCCCTAGACTACAGGCCCTGGATAGGGCAATAATTTCAGCTTGTTGTGTAGAGTAGGAATTGGGAAGGGGTCTGGCTTCAATGACCTGGTCATGTGTTACTATATCGTATGTCGTTTGATGTACCCCTTTATCGTCCTTTTTACAAGACCCATCAACACAAAAGGTAATGTCAGCATCTAGAAAGGGAACATCCGTGAGATCCTTCCTTACAATCTACAGTCTGATAAAAGGTTTTACTTTAATTAGGAAGGCTAAGCATAACCCACAATGAGGTGCTTTACCTTCGTAAATGCATCCTCTGCTTGCACATTCCACTGAATGGAATCTTTTGCAGCCATTAGTGAACCATAGATGAGATCAGAAAGAGGCGCCACCTCCATAGCATAATTTGCTATCCATGCTCTACAGACATTTGCCATGCCAAGAAATGACATCATTTATTTTTTGGTATGTGATTTGGGGACTTGAAGGATGGCCTCTTTTCGGATCTCATGCAAAAGTCTACCTTCTTGAGATAAAATGTAACCCAGGCATTTCACCTTTTCTTTCCACAGTTGTAATTAGTCTTTGCTGACCTTTTGACCTTGGTCTGCGAGGAAATGCATCAGAACCATGGTAATTTTACATACATTACTACCAGAATGTCATCCACATACAAGAGAATTTAACTCACACTGGGAGGTACAAACCGAGACAAATTATTGGACATTCTTTGTGAGAATATAGTTGGACTTTCACAATATCCCTGGGATAACCTAGTGTATGTGTACCTCTTTTTTTTTTTCCATGTACATAAATGCAACCCAGAACTGACTGTCTTTGTGTAAGGGAATGGAAAAGAAGGATTACTGTTTTCAATAACAGAAAATACCTTGTTCTCTGGGTAGAGCTCGTTCAGGAGGACATGCATGTCTGGGACCACCGGGGCCCTCGGTAATATGGCCCCATTGACTGCCTGTAAATCCTGCACGAGTCTCCACCCATCTTTCTCTCCCTTATGCCTCCTATACCTCTGAATCCCTCTGGATTTTAGTTTCTCATCTGTCAGTTGAACCCAGTTCGTGATAAGTTCTCCTAGCTCATGCCATGATACCTTGGGGTTCCGGGTGACCGAAACATGAGGTACAGTATCCTGCCTGTATATTTGCAGAATAGGCTATGGTAGGAGACAAGTAGCCACGCTATTTCCTTCCTTATCGCAGTACAGACATTTTAATAGAACTTCAGTGTTAGTGAGACTCATTAACTGTTTCTCATAGAACTTATCAGGCCCAGAGATCTTTCTGTAGTACATGGTGCAATAGAGGTTTGTCTGGACCTTATACCTTTTCCTCACAGACTCTTTGTCAATTATTTCTGCCAGGGTTTTGGGTATATTTAATCCCTCAGTTTGCAAATTCCAGGCTGTACCAGTATCAGGGCTCATTATCCACGGCTGTGATTTGTTTTTCACACAGCCGATGGGCTCTGAGACCTCCCTCCACTGGTACGACAGAAATATCAAGAGCGTGCAACATGTCTCTACCCAACAAATTAACAGGACATTTAGTCAATATTACAATTTTACACTGAGCCTTTTTACCTGTCTGTGGATCTTCCACAGTAAGACCTTCAGACATGACCTCCTGGTGCATCAACCCATTTTGCAGATTTTAC
The DNA here is from genome assembly GCF_042186555.1 of Aquarana catesbeiana. Classification (NCBI taxonomy): domain Eukaryota; kingdom Metazoa; phylum Chordata; class Amphibia; order Anura; family Ranidae; genus Aquarana; species Aquarana catesbeiana. The sequence continues at coordinate 89,019,185 of NC_133335.1, forward strand.
ATATACTACACCTTTTTCTTTACCTCTGGGGGCATATCCAGTGGGTGTATTAGGGTCCTACAAGCCCCAGTGTCACAAAGAAATGTTACCCATCTACCCTTCACAACCAAGGTTATTTCTGGTTTGACTTCAGCATGCAAACAAGTTTCAACAGCGTACACATCCAAAATTTCAGATTCTTTCTCATCATTTTCTTCTGTATCTCTCTCTGCAGACATACCAACATCTAGTCATGCTTCTTCCTCTCTGTTTGACCTACATTCTTTTGCCAAGTGACCTCTTTTACCTCACAGGAAACACTCCCCTCTCTTTTTTTTTTTTTTTTTCATAGTCCTAAATGCAGGGCCTTGTTCAGGTGTTTCCTATCCTTCTGTTCCCCTTCTCAATGACATACACATCATTACCTTCATCTACATAAACACTTTCCCTTTCTTTACTCTCTTTTTTGATTGGAAGTGCCTCTCAGCATGCCTCGCATACTCTATCAGCCCCTGATGTCTGCAGATCCTATGGTTGATCATGTGTTTGGTAACAAACTTGATATAGGGGCAAACAGCCCCTTCAAGATTGCATCCTTTAGCTGTTGCTCATATGGGCTATTGTTTACTTGATTTACTGGGACTTCTATTCCTGAGTGATTATTGAAAATCTCCCTCATCCTAACAATGAAATTGTCCACTGTTTCCTCTTCTCCCTGCACACACTGATTTATAATGGACCAGTCGGCTCGATGTATCCATCTATTCTCTATCCTTGCTATAAGAGCATTTCTCCTGTTTTCTAGTGCTGCATCATCATGAGGCAACACAACTCCCTGGTTGTTTAATCCACTCCAATCTCCCACTAGATGATGCCAGTCGGGACCCAGGATCTGTCTGATGACCTGCTCTATTTCCCTCCCATTAAGATGATAGTTAGCAATCGTTCCCATGATACCATCCCTGATTTGAGCTATGTTCACCTTGGGATGTGGTACCCCTTCAGTAGTTTTTTTTAACATCCTCAGGGGTCCAGGGGTGATAGACCATCATAGTGTTGGGGACTACTATACCTCCTACATTTTGTCCTGTCCTAGGTTTGGGAACTTCAATTAGTGGAAACTCTTCCTCTCCACATTCTGTTTGTTCCCCTGCTGAGGGGGATATCAATTGGTTCCCCATGTCCCCGAAAAATTTTGTAACAGTTGCTGTAAAGGGGGTCCCTTGTGGACTCCTCTGGACAGCAAGAGTCATCTTGAGAGGGGGTTTAGCTGCAGCCATAGGAGAATCGGTTGCATCTGCGGGTGACCCAGGTGACCACAGGGGAACAACAAACAGTGGAGAGTCAGGTTGCATTTGGTTTGTTACGTTTTGTCCAGTCAATACTTGCTGAACTAAACTTCAGAGGACGGTCATATTATTGTCCTCCTCTTTGTTCAAAAACATAGTCTTTTTATGGTTTTCTGAATTTAACCTATGGTTAGTCTCCTCAAGCCATTTCTTTGCCTGGGGAAGGCCTAATTTCTTCTGTTTTCTTATTTTCATGCCGGCATCATTTTTAAGCTTTCTACACAGTATTACACAATAATCCTTATTTAAAAACGCATCAAAATCATACTTTGTTTTCCACATTTAAAGAAATGTCACATTCTCTTTGTCTAGACTACACATATACTTAACATCTTCATTCACACCAACAGATTTTCCATGGATCATATCTACTTTGTTTATCGTGCACACGGAGCTCTTTTTTTGTTAATGTCTTCTCACAATGACACAACACACGCACACAGTATCTTATCACTTGCAATCACTCACAGACTTTCTAGTCATGATATACAGTATCACTTCTAGATTACTGATCTTGTGTATTGCTAAAACACTGGTGTCTTAGAGAATTACAGAATTACGGGGAGACTGAATTCTCCCGACTGTTCTTTTATCATTACTTAATACTTCACTAACTTGTAGAGAGCATTTACAGAATTACGAGGAGACTGAATTCTCCCGACTGTTCTTTCATCCTATTAAAACATTTAATATTTCAGTCATTGATCCAAGGGTATTTATGTGCCTGATCAGGATTAATACAACATATGAGGCTGGCATGAACACTGCGGTCCGCCAAATGTCCTCTGTTTGTTACCTGGAAATCTATCAGGCCACACCCTTGTATCAACGGAGGGGGGGGGTTCTTTATCTGGAAGTATTTTTGATCCAAGGGTATTTATATGCCTAGAAATCTATCAGGCCACACCCTTGTATCAACGGGGGGTTCTTTATCTGGAAGTATTTTTGATCCAAGGGTATTTATATGCCTAGAAAGCTATCAGGCCACACCCTTGTATCAACAGGGGGTTCTTTAGGTTTTGATCTAGGAGTATTTATGTGTCCCCAAGGGATTTTCTGCAGTTTACAAGGCTGTCTGGATCTAAGATCCAATCGACAAATTTCCTTTATCTGCACCCGGATATTAGTATGGGACCATACCCCTATATCAAATGACAATTAACCAGAAGAAACAAACAAGAACACACAAGAGAGAACACCCGCAGTGCTCAACTGCCGCCAGGTCGCCCTGAGCGCGTCTTCCCAAAACGCGGGCTAGTCACTAGGTCTGCCCATCCAGGATGGCCACAGGCGGATCTATACGGGGAATATGTGACCACTTATTTCCCCTCAACAAGAGTAAAGCAGATAGGACAGAAACAGATAAACATTCAATCAATCTCTATATTGTATGTATATATTCAGATCCCTTATTCATCAAATTCCTAATCAAGTCTAACACAAAAGGTTAATAATAAAATAAAAATAAAAATCTTACCTTGTCCCGAGAGCGGTCTCTTGTACTGATCCGGTAAGTCGCTGCCCGGGAGGCACTAGTTCAGCGGACCGGCCTCTTTTTAACATCTAATTTAAGACGGAGGACTTACAGTTTTGCCGTACAGTCATCGGTCACTGTTGGCCAGTGCTTCTCGGGGGACTTCCGGCTCGAAGGACCAAATTGTTAGGGAAATAATTCACCATCTCAGACCGTCCTCGGGCATCAAGGTAATATTTATTGCATATGCAAGAGAAATGAATAGCATTACATCTTCATGCTGTCATTGTCATTTCTGAAGAGAATACTGTGGTACATGTCTTTTTTTATAAGCCCTGGACACCCCCCTTTCCTGTCTTAAAACATGCCCAGTCTCATGTATTTTCAACTTTATTCTGGACAGAACAGGAAAGGTGGAAGTGTCTGTTACAGACTGTTATCTTCATCTAACAATGGTTACAGGATACTGACTTGAAAACTCCCCAAGCCAACACAAAAATACAGGATACATTCAGAAAACTGCATATCCAAGCATATTATATTGCTGACTCCATTTTATTACTAGTTTTAGCTCAATCCTAGATTCATAACTTATTTCTAGGCCATGATAAACAAAATGGCGTCTTTCATAACTGACATTTAAAGTATAATTTCTCTAACAGGTTCCAATGCCAAAATAAAGAGAATTAGAGATAATGGACATCACTGACTATTTCCCCAGAAGATTATGGCGGGGCTTAAAGCCCTAATTGTTTGAGATGCCACGGGCTCTCGAAATAATGTATGCCCTATGTATATGAAATGAGGGATGAACCCATATTTTTCTAGGGTATACTATCAATATTTCCAAGAAGGAGAAAAAAAAGCTTTTTTTAGGTTGAGCAAGAGAAGCGTACCTGTAATATCTATAACCCTTTTCGTTTGGTCTGAGGCTTGCCTAAAGGGAACAAATCCCACTTTATCAGAATGAATATATTGTGGTAAAAAGGAATTTGCCCCATTGCCAAAACTTTTGTAATAGTTTTGAGATCAATGCTTATTAAGAAGATGGGTGATAATTCTTGCAATCAGCCATAATCTTTTCCCAGGTTTTGGATCACATGAATTAATACTATGTTTTTATGAGGAGGCTGGGTAAGGCCTGTCCAGTTGCCATTAAATAATTTACATAAGTGTGGAGCCAGGATCTCCTTATATTTTATATAATATTGTTCGGAAAATCCATCTGGACCTGGTGCTTATGACATATTCATCTGTTTGATGGCTGTCTGGGTTTCCTCCTCTGAAAAGTCTCCAGGAGCTCATTATGTTCCCATTTAAGTTTCCGTAAGGAAAATTCACTAAAGAAATAATATGCTCTATTTGTTGGGAAGAGTTTGAATTCATTTTTTTAATATTCAAAGCAAACTCACCCATCCATGTCTCTATGCTGAATTGTGCTGAGAAATCACCCCTAGCATTTCTGACTATGGCCATCTTGAGTAAGAGCATAAGATTATTGTAGCCTTTACTTGTAGCCAATGAAGATGGCCCAGGAGCGCAACATAGCAGAAGATGCTGGCAAGAGATGAGACAGTTAAAGTGAAGGTAAGTTTAGTTCACCTTTAGTCACCTGTTGTGGCCACTGTATAGTAGATCACACCACACGAGGTGCTTTGCACTCTATGCAAAGCACCGTTTTGAAAAGTCAATTATTTATTTGTCCTATATGCTGTATGTAGAAATAATTTCCCAAAAATAAATCTGGTACCTTTTCTGTTTTTTTTTTTTTTTAATCCAGCAGTCACATGTTTGTAAAGCCTCCTCCGTGTTGTATTTGGGACTGTGGGGGGTGTGTCAGTGTTGTAAAAGAGGTGGGCTGTTAGAAACATCTATAACAGGAAGAGCACTTTCCCCGTTGTGCATGTCGCACTCCAGAATTATGCCTCTTTCACGCTCCAGGCTGAGAAACATGTCATATACACAGTGGAGAATTACTTTCCCGTGTACATCTTCTGCTGTCCATGCCCCTATTGGCTGTAGCTGCATAAGGTAGGCCATGGTTCACGGCCATGCTGACAGCCTTCTTGCAGCAGCAGTGCTGGCCAGGGTGAATGTCTGTAAATCTTACTACAAAGACACAGCCACTCCATGCCAATGAATGGCATACCTGTATTTCTGTCAGGGAACTAGGCAATGTGCTTCCATGCTTAGCATTGTCAGTTTTGAAAAGTAAATGAGAGAGACTGACAGAATCAACTGTTTGTCTCTAAGGACAAACTGAAACACAAGAGGCTATTCATACCCTAATAGAGACATATACAGTATGCTATAATATTTAATATAATAATAAGAGTAGCAAACAAATACTCTTGCGCATAAGCATGATATCCTGGGTAGGGATGAGCCGAACACCCCCCGGTTCAGTTCACACCAGAACCTGCGAACCTGCATGAACGTTAGAACCCCATTGAAGTCTATGAGACTTGAACATTCAAAATTAAAAGTGCTAATTTTAAAGGCTAATTTGCATGGTATTGTCCTAAAAATGGTTTGGGGACCCGGGTCCTGCCCCAGGGGACATGTATCAATGCAAAAAAAAGTTTTAAAAACGGACGTTTTTTCGGGAGCAGTGATTTTAATGATGCTTAAAGTGAAAAAAAAGTGAAATATTCCTTTAAATATCGTACCTGGGGGGAGTCTATAGTATGCCTGTAAAGTGGCGCGTGTTTCCCGTGCTTAGAACAGTCCCTGCACAAAATGACATTTTTAAAGTAATAAAAGTCATTTAAAATGGCTTACGGCTTTAATGTAATGTCCGGTCCCGGTAATATGGATGAAAATCAGTGAGACAAACGGCATAGGTACCCCCCCCCCAGTCCATTACCAGGCCCTTTGGGTTTTGTATGGATATTAAGGGGAACCCAGCACCCAAATTAAAAAAAAGAAAGACGTGAGGCCCCAGGCCCTCTGAACAGCAGTATACAAGCAGTGCAAACAAGACAGGGACTGTAGGTTTGTTGTTAAGTAGAATCTGTTTGTAATTTTGAACTGGTACATTTTTAAAGTGTAGCTCCAGCCAAAAAAATCTATTTTTAAGCTTTTTGGAAAAACATAGGGAAGGGTCATTACCACTGTGACATTTGTTTTGCTGTCTGTACACCTCTTCAGAAGATTTTACCTCACTTTCTGTCCCAATGACAAATGTTTTTTTACAATTTGGGGTTTTTAGTGAAACAAGGATTGGTGATAAAGCATCAGTGGAGAGGAGACACGTTTTTCCCATATTAACTCTTACAGGAGAGAATTTCCCTTGATAGAGGTAGATTTGATCTCACTTCCTGTTGCCTCCTTCCGTTTGCAAGTAGGAGTCGTTTGTAAGTTGGATGTTTGAAAGTAGGGGACTGCCCTATATACTCTGCAGAAATTGTGGCCTTAGGTGTTGGTGTTGCCACAACACTGTAAGCCCTCACAGTTACTCTTGGTGGGAGCTGGAACAGGCCCTGCTGTGAAATATTAGATCAAGAATTGTAATTACATGCACCTGTTGAACAGGGGCAGAAAAATTGGGCCTTTGGTGGTGGTGGTGCTGGTGCCACAACACTGTAAGTCCTCGGTTACTCTTGGTGGGCGCAGAAACGGGCCCTGCTGTGAAATATTAGATCAAGAATTGTAATCACATGTCCCTGTTGAACATGGGCAGAAAAATTGGGCCTTGGGCACTGGTGCCACCACACTGCAACCCCTCACAGATACTCTCGTTGGAGCGCAGGAATGAGCCCTGCTGCAAAGTATTGCATCAAAAATTGTAATTACATGCTCCTGTTAAACAGGGGCTGAAAAATTGGGCCTTAGGCACTGGTGCTGGTGCCACAACACTGCAACCCCTCGCAGATACTCTAGTTGGAGCGCAGGAACAAGGCCTGCTGCAAATTGTAAGTACACGCCCCTGTTAAACAGGGGCTAAAAAATTGGGCCTTAGGCACTGGTGCTTGTGCCACAACACTGCAACCCCTCACAAATACTCTAGTTGAGTGCAGCAACGAACCCTCCTGGCAAAATATTGCATCAAAAATTGTAATTACATGCCCCTGTTAACGAGGGGCTGAAAAATTGGGCCTTAGCCACTGGTGGCGGCGCCCAGAACCAAAAATATTCTTACAAGCTATCAGCATGATCATTGAGGAGGAAGAGGATAGTCACTCAGCATAACAGGATAGTCACTCAGCATCAGCATAGGCAGTCTTGAAGGGATCTGACATTTCAAAATAAAATTATTCGGTTACATCAGCATCAGGTGCTTGGTAGCTGGTGGTGATCCAAGACTGATTCATTTTTATGAAGGTCAGTCGATCGACCGAGTCGGTGGGCAGGCGCACCCTGTGATCGGTTATAAAACCTCCAGCAGCACTGAATGTGCGTTCCGAAAGAACGCTGTATGCAGGACAGGCCAGTAGATCAATTGCATACTGTGCAAGCTCTGGCCGGTGATCCATCCTCAAGACCCAGTAACCCAGAGGATTTTCGGTGGGAAAAGTGTCCAAGTCAGATCTTGCCCCTAGGTATTCCTGCACCATGTAAAACAGACGCTGGCGATGGTTGCTGGAACCGATCATACTTTGGGGCTGCGGACTAAAAAATCATCTGAACGCATCGGTCAGACGGCCACCTTCTCCACCGCTCCTTCTTTGACTGACCGAAGCCTCAGCAACATGTTGTCCAGGAACAGGAGTTTGTAACCTCCCAGTCTCTGGGAACGCGTTGCACAGACCTTTCTGCAAGGCCTCCCGAAGATGTTTCAGCCTCTGCTCCCTCTGCGACAGCAAGATAAGGTCCGCAACCTTACCCTTGTAACGTGGATCAAGGAGGGTTGCCAGCCAGTATTGATCCCTCTCCTTGATACCACAAATACGAGGATCCTTCCGCAGGCTTTGCAGGATCAGGGAGGCCATGCAGCGTAGGTTTGCTGAGGCATTCGGTCCGGAGTCCTCTGGGTCACTAAGGACGACATGATCCGCAGCCACCACCTCCCAGCCACATACAAGTCCATGGGTTTCTTGGGACTGTAAATTATCCCTTAAAGACTGCTGCTGATGCTGAGTGCCAGGTTCCACCTCCATGCTGATACAATCCTCCTCTTCCTCCTCCTCCTCCTCCTGTGTGATCGGCGGGCACGCAGGAACACTGTCTGGATAATAAGGGGGCCTTAAGAGCTAAGGAAGTCCTCCTCTTCCTGCCTCTGTTCTGCCTCAAGTGCCCTGTCCATTATTCCACGCAGCGTGTGCTCCAACAGGTGGACAAGGGAGACAGTGTCACTGATCCATGCACTGTCACTGCTCACCATCCTTGTGGCCTCCTCAAATGGTGACAGGACAGTGCATGCATCCCTGATCATGGCCCATTGGCGTGGGGAAAAAAAACAAGCTCCCCTGACCCTGTCCTGGTGCCATAGTCGCACAGGTACTCATTGATGGCCCTCTGCTGCATGTGCAGCTGCTGCAGCATGGCCAACGTTGAGTTCCACCTGGTGGGCATGTCACAGATTAGGCGGTTCTTGGGCAGGTTAAATTCCTTTTGGAGGTCAGCCAGCCGAGCACTGGCATTATATGACCTGTGGAAATGCACACAGACTTTCCTGGCCTGCCTCAGGACATCCTGTAAGCCCGGGTACCTGCCCAAGAACCGCTGCACCACCAAGTTAGGGGCGTGAGCCAAACAGGGCACATGGGTCAGTTGTCCCTGTCGGAGGGTGGAGAGGAGGTTGGTGCCATTGTCGCAAACCACCATACCTGCCTTAAGCTGGCGTGGCGTCAACCACCTCTGAGCCTGCCCCTGCAGAGCTGACAGAATCTTTGCACCAGTGTGGCTCCTGTCCCCCAAGCACACCAGCTCAAGCACCGCATGGCATCTTTTGGCCTGCGTGCCTGCGTAGCCCCTTGAATGCCTACGGAGCACTGCTGGTTCCGAAGTCAAATCAGCACAGGAAGAGGCCATGGAGGGAGAAGAAGAGGAGGGGGTGGAGGAGAGAGGTGTGGCAGAATCACCACTAGTAGTATTTTGGAGGCGTGGTGGCAGAACAACCTCCAACACTACTGCACCCTGTCCTGCATCCTTCCCAGCTGCCAGAAGAGACACCCAGTGCGCAGTGAAAGATAGGTAACGTCCCTGTCCATGCCTGCTGGATCATGAGTCAACAGTAATATGCACCTTACCGCTGACCGCCCTGTCCAGCGAGGCCAACACATTGCCTTCCACATGCCGGTAGAGAGCCGGAATCGCCTTCCGTGAGAAAAAGTGGCATTTGGGAACCTGCCACTGAGGAACCGCACATTTCACAAACTCACGGAAGGGGGCAGAGTCTACCAACTGAAAAGGCAGCAGTTGAAGTGCTAGCAATTTAGCCAAGCTAGCATTCAACGGCTGGGCAAGTGGATGGCTGGGAGCGAACTTCTTTCGGCGGTGCAGCAGCTGGGGCAGGGAAATTTGCTGGTACAATCTGACGTCGGTGTATCGATAGCAGATTGCCCCCAAGTACTTGGCTGTGACACACCTAATTCTACACCTTCATTCCTCTCAGTGCAGGTCTCAGAGAGGACTGAAGGTATAGTGGGGTTGGAGATCCCAGCTGATGAGGAGCAAGAAGAGGTCCTCTTTGTTCTTTGGTGTGGGTCTTTTAGGTACGCTTGCCAACGAACTGCATGGCAGGTCAACATATGTCTGGTCAAGCATGTGGTGCCCAAGCGGGAGATGTTTTGGCCACGAGAGATACACTTGAGACATATGTTGCAAATAGCAGCAATGGGATCTGATGCACTCATCTCAAAAAAGGCCCACACCAAATAACTTTTGGAATAATGCGCAGAGACAGCAGCGCCCTGCACATGCGGAGCTCTGCGGTGTGATGCAGTCGGTGTGCTGCCCTTAAGCTGGACCCTGGAGGGCATCCTGCCTCGTTGGTGATGTGCCTCCTCCTCCTCTCTCCTCTCAGGCACCCACGTGGAGTCAGTGACCTCATCATCCCCTCCCTCCTCATCACTGGAGCAAAGCTGGCAGTATGCTGCAGCTGGGGGGACATGAATGCCAGATTGCTGTCCTTCTTGGGAACCCCCTCTCTCTGGGCTCACGTTACTGCCTTCCTCTAGCTAGGTACCATCAACGCAGCCTTCAAAACGCTGTGCATCCTCCTGGAGCATGTACCCAACACTGTGGTCAAACAGTTCGGGGGACTCCTCAGGAGGACATGGTGGGGATAGGGAAGGAGAGACTGATGCCATTGAGCCAAGGGAAGAGGCCGCGTTGGCAGCTGCTTTGCCAGACAAAGTACCATGAGTCTGGGTGAGAGAGGATGAGGAGGATGAGGACGGCTTGGCCATCCACTCTACCAAGTCTTTGGCATGTTGCGGCTCAACACGGCCAGCTGCCAAAAAAAAGGACAAGCGTGTCCCACGGCCATGTGCTGATGAGGATGCACCGTCTCCACGACCAGCACTGTTGCCTCTAGACACAGAGCCTGCTTGCCCTCTTTTATTGGCTTGTGAGTGTCTGCCTCTCCTTGTTGGCCTTCCAGACATACTAATGGCCTGCAGTGAGATGTAGCTGCATAAAGCTGGGATGTATATATATATATATATATATATATATATACACTGATACTGCAGCTATCAGAATCAACTGCCTGCCTGTAGTATTATTAGTATGAGAACACCAGCAATTGTCTTCAGGTAGCTTTAGGACGTGCAGAGGACGCAGTACACTAACTGTAAATACTGTAGCTGCCTGCCTGTGGTATTAATAGGAGCAGAACAACAGCAATTGTCTCCAGGTAGCTTTAGGTGCACACTGTGCAGAGGACGCACTACACTAACTGTAAATGCTGTAGCTGCCTGCCTGTGGTAATAATAGGATCAGAAGAACACCACTAATTTTCTTCAGGTAGCTTTAGGTGCACACTGTGCAGAGGATGCACTACACTAACTGTAAATACTGTAGATGCCTGCTTGTGGTATTAATAGGATCAGAAGAACACCACTAATTTTCTTCAGGTAGCTTTAGGTGCACACTGTGCAGAGGACACAGTACACTAACTGTAAATACTGTAGCTGCCTGCCTGTGGTATTAATAGGAGCAGAACAACAGCAATTGTCTCCAGGTAGCTTTAGGTGCACACTGTGCAGAGGATGCACTACACTAACTGTAAATACTGTAGCTGCCTGCCTGTGGTATTTTAATAGGATCAGAAGAACAGCACTAATTTTCTTCAAGTAGCTTTAGGTGCACACTGTGCAGAGGATGCACTAAACTAACTTGTCAATACTGCAGCTGCCTGCGGTACTGTACTAATAGGATCAGAAGAACACCACTAATTTTCTTAAGGTAGCTTTAGGTGCACACTGTGCAGAGGATGCATTACACTAACTTGTAAATACTGCAGCTGCCTGCGGTTCCGTACTAATAGGATCAAAAGAACACCATTAATTTTCTTCAGGTAGCTTTAGGTGCACACTGTGCAGAGCACGCACTACACTAACTGTAAATGCTGTAGCTGCCTGCCTGTGGTAATAATAGGATCAGAAGAACACCACTAATTTTCTTCAGGTAGCTTTAGGTGCACACTGTGCAGAGGATGCACTACACTAACTGTAAATGCTGTAGATTCCTGCCTGTGGTATTAATAGGATCAGAAGAACACCACTAATTTTCTTCAGGTAGTTTTAGGTGCACACTGTGCAGAGGACACAATACACTAACTGTAAATACTGTAGCTACCTGCCTGTGGTATTAATAGGAGCAGAACAACAGCAATTGTCTCCAGGTAGCTTTAGGTGCACACTGTGCAGAGGACGCACTGCACTAACTGTAAATACTGTAGCTGCCTGCCTGTGGTATTAATAGGATCAGAAGAACACCACTAATTTTCTTCAGGTAGCTTTAGGTGCACACTGTGCAGAGGACGCACTACACTAACTTGTAAATACTGCAGCTGCCTGCGGTACTGTACTAATAGGATCAGTACAGTAAACCACTAATTTTCTTCAGGTAGCTTTAGGTGCACACTGTGCAGAGGACGCACTACACTAACTGTAAATACTGTAGCTAATAGGACTTATAGGATCAGAAGAACATCAGCAATTTTCTTCAGGTAGCTGTAAATACTGTAAAAACACCTGCCTGCCTGTCAGTAGTCAGAAGAGAACAAAAACAGGAAGGGATCTAGCTAAACTGAATACAGTGTATATATATATATATATATATATATATACACATATATATATATATATATATATATATATATATATATATATATATATACACAATACACTAAGTGCAGCTAACTGACTCGCCTGCCTACTCTATCTAACTTAAATCAAAAAATCAAATGACACTGTCTCTCTGTCTATCTATCTCTCTCAACGCCGGAACACACTACACAGGGCCACCATGCAGGCGGCTTATATAGTGTGGGGTGTGTACTAAACCCCCTGAGCCATAATTGGCCAAAGCCACCCTGGCTTTGGCCAATTACGGCTCTCTGTACAGACGGCGCTGTGATTGGCCAAGCATGCGGGTCATAGTGCATGCTTGGCCAATCATCAGCCAGCAATGCACTGCGATGACGCAGTGAATTATGGGCCATGACACGCCACTCGAATTTGGCGCAAACGCCCCATATTGTTAGTAATTGGGCGAACGACCGAACAGGCGATGTTCGAGTCGAACATGCGTTCGATTCGAACACGAAGCTCATCCCTACTCCTGGGTTATCTAATGTTCAAAGAATAATTCCTCAGGCCTTACTGCCCTCCAGGATAGGGGTATCTTTTAGTAAATTTATTTGTAAAAACAGATTAAAAGCTGCTCACAAACATGGGAAGATATTCGTTTTCTAAAAGCCTACAAAATGGTCACAGTCAATCTAGGTACAACAGTCTCCAGCTGGTGAAGGAGAGGACTTAAGGACCACTTCTGGCTGACAAGTTTCGAAGGGATACCGTCTTCCTCAGAACGTAAAAGTGGTAACTCCTTCAGCTCATTATATCACATTTGCATTCATTAGACACATCCCAGGAAGGTTCAAGGACCCCGTCCACTGCAAGAGTAGTCTAGTGGAGGGGAGGGGCAAGCGTGACAGGTGGAAAATTTACACCCAGCTCCCATAATTCTTAAAGTGTTAAAGTCATTCTTAAAGAAACAATAAAAATGAAATATTCTTTTAAATATCTTGCCTGGGAGTGTCCTTAGTATGCCTGTAAAGTAGCGCATCTTTCACGTGTGTAGAACAGTACCACAGCAGTCCCTTCAGGTCTGGTATGGATTTTAAGGGGTACTCCGAGGGAAAGCCAGAGGTGATCAAATACCACCAAAAGAAAGCTCTATTTGTGGGAAAAAAAGGACATAAATTTTGTTTGGGTACGGCGTTAGGCTATTGATGACTGACAATTCGAAAATTAGAACAAAATAAAATAAATAAATAGCCATCTTCTGAAATTCGAATTTCGAATAGAATGAATTTGAAATTAATATAAAAATAATAGAACATAATAGAAAAGAATAGAAAACAATAGAACAGAAAATAATAAAATAGAATATATAACCATCTTCCAAAATTCGAATAGAATGAATTTGAATAGAAAAGACAAGAATAGAATAGCAAAGAATAGAATAGAAAATCAATAGAATAAAATAGAAAGAATATAATGGCTATATTCTATTTTATGTTATTCTATATTTATTGTTTTTCTATTCTATTTTTTTCCTATTATTTTCTATTCTTATCTTTTATTCAAAATCATTCTATTCAGAATTTGAATTTCTGAAGATGTGTTCTTTATATTTTATTGTATTCTTTTCTTTTTTCTATTCTCTTATTTTCTATTCTATTATTCTGGATGCCATTGTTTCGGATTCTTTTTAAATCTATTCTATTCAAATTTTTTCTATTCAAATTTGAATTTCAGAAGACGGTCATATTCTTTCTATTGTATTCTATTCTATTGCTATTCTATTCAAATTCAAAACCTTTTCTATTCAAATTCATTCTATTCAAAATTCTAATTTCTGTAGATGGTTAGATTGTATTCTATTCTATTGTTTTCTATTATTTTGGATTCCATTCTGCACTGTGACAGATGTGCATGGGGCACTGGTGGTACCCTGTAACAGATGTTGATGGGACAATGGTACACTGTGACAGATGTTGATAGGACACTGCTGGTACACCGTGAAAGATGTTGATGGGGCACTGGTGCACTGTGACAGATGTGCATGGGACACTAGTGGTACCCTGTGACAGATGTTGATAGGACAATAGTACATTATTACAGATGTTAGTGGGGCACTGGTACCCTGTGACAGAGGTTGATGGTGCACTGTGACAGATGTGCATGTGGCACTGGTGGTACACTGACAGATGTTGATGGAGCACTGGTGGTACACTGACAGATGTTGATGGAGCACTGGTACACTGCAACTGATGTTGATAGGCCATAACTGTTTTATTCTTTTTAATTTATTCTATTGATTTTCTATTCTATTCTGTTCTATTCTTTTGTATTTTCTATTCTATTCTTTTCTATTCAAATTCATTCTATTCAAAATCCAGATTTCAGAAGATAGTTATACTATAACCATCTTCAGAATTTCAAATAGAATGAATTTGAATAGACAGGAATAGAATAGAAAATAAGAGAAAAGAATAGAAATGAAGAGAAGAATAGAAATGAATAGAATAGAAAAACAATAGAAAAGAATAGAATAAAATAGAAAGAATGTATAACCATCTTCCAAAATTTTTCGTATAGAGAACTAAATTCAAAGATTAGAGTATAACAGAAAAGAATAGAAAATAAGAGAATAGAATAGACAATCAATAGAATAGAATAAAATACAATAGACTATAACCGTTATATTCTATTTTATTCTATTCTATATTGTTTTTCAATTCTTTTCTAATCTGTTCTATATAAATTTAATCTATTCGAAATTAGAATTTCTAAAGATGGTTATAATCTTTATGTTTTATTCTATTCTATTGTTTTTATATTCTATTCTCTTATTTTCTATTCTATTATTTTCTATTTTGGATTCCATGGTTTTGGATTCTATTCTAATCTATTCTATTAAAATTCGAAGTCTTATTCTATTAAATTCTATTCTATGCTTTACTAGTCTTTAATTTTTACTCTATTTCTTTATATTCTATTTTATTTTATTCTTTTTTGGGAAATTAATTTTAAATTTTTTTTCTAATTCGAGTTTAATTCGAATTTGTTTTTGATTTCAAATTCTAATCGAATTTCATCTGAATTTCGGTTTGTTATTTTGGATTCCTTTAAATTCATTACTATTGTAATTTGGTAATTCGGATATATCCAAATTTCCGAATAATGAAAAATTCATCCAAATTTTGATTCAGAAGGAAACGAACCACATATGTCTAAATAAGAGTAACATACAATGTGACCCCGTCATAACAGAGGGTAAAACAAACCGAGACCCAATTTTGCAACTTTGACATGTCTTAGTAAAACTACATATGATCGAAACTACTTAGTGTATCTGGGTGAATTATACCTTGTTTTTTTTATAAGGACATATTGAGCTTTCATTTGGTGGTAAATAGTAACGGCTATCCTCCTGATTTTTTTAATTATCAAAGCAAAACTTGCCCAAAATTGTAAAATTATATATATTTTTTTATTTAACTATATATTTGCTAATATCATAACTTACCACCAACAGTCGGCTCAAAATAAATTCTCCTGCCCCAGACAATCACAGGAATACCACATATGTGTAAATTGTTAGTTTTATCTACCTGTAGTAGGGCCCAGAAACAATAGTGTGCATTAAGAGTACATCTATAGGGTTACAGTGTGAAGACACCAGCAATGCCAATTTTTCAGGAAATGTTTGACAGGTGTATATTATTTCAATTGTAAACAACAAGGCCAATTCTTGCTTTCATCAAGAGTACCTCTAGAACAGGGGTGTCAAACTCAATTTCATAGCGGGCCGCATCAGCATTATGATTGCCCTCAAAAGGGCCAGTTGTATCTGTAAGATTAGATGTCCAGCGGATCCCCTCCCCTTATATTAGATGTCAAGAGCAACCCCATCATCAGAAATTGAGTCCCCCACTCTCCATTACATCACAGTGCACCCCCTTTCCTTATTTTGCTGCTGGGAAGAAGCTGGATGCATTGCTTGAAAGCAGAAAGTAAGGGTCTGGAGGGGGGCTGGAGCTCTCCCGCAGATGCAGGAGAGGTGCGAGGGCCACATAAAAAAGGCCTGGAGGGCCGGATTCGGCCCGCGGGCCTTGTGTTTGACACCTGTGCTCTAGAAGGTTAAGGTGTGAAGGCACCACCAACACCCAAAGACCAATTTTTCTGTTTCTGTTTGACCAGGGCATCAAATTCAATTTTTTTTTACAGCAAGGTTAATTCTTGCTTTCATCAAGAGTACCTCAATGGGGTTTCGGATTTAGGTCCAAACCTTTCCCCTTTCAAACATTCTGGTGGCGAACCGAACACACTACCTAAAAAAACTAACACTGATAAAAACTGACACTGATACTAATTAAAAAACATTTTTTTTTAAATTCTACCTAAAATATACTGACCCTGACATTTGACCCATACCCTAACCCTAATGCCTGATACACACGATGGATTATCGGACGAATGATCGTCCGTTTTTTTTTTTTTTTGCATGCTAATCTCAGATTGAACCTGAAGAGTTTACTAAAGTCACGAAAATTCTCGTACGACAGAATTAAAAAAAAAAGTGATGTCCTGTATTGTAATGTATTTGTATTGCATTTTTGAACGACAACTGTACTGATTAAAACGAAAATCGTACGATCTGGTATCGTACAAACATTTTTTTTCATGCATGTCCAATTAAATAATATAGGATGAACTGTCCTGATCAGCTCTCGAAAGCTCTGTACTAACGATCAGATTCTTGTACGATTGTTCAGAAATCTGTAATTTTGGTATGATTTTCTCATCGTGTGTATGGGGTGTGAGAGCCCCTGTCTCGGTGAAAATGAGTGTATAATGGACACAGGACTCTCAAAGAGGCAGTTTCCGAAGTTCCAGCAGAAGATTGGTGAGCAGAGAAAACTATGCTTTAAGTCTTCTCTGGATTTTGTAAGTCTGAATTGGGGCTGGAAACTTGAAGACTTCAAAGAGCATTGGGAGGGATGGAGTCTCCAGTCTTGTGTCCAGGCTTTCCAGAAGTACTGCAGGTTGTGTGTGTGTGTCCAGGTGCACACATTCATTATAATGCCCCGTACACACGGTCGGACATTGATCGGACATTCCGACAACAAAATCCATGAATTTTTTCCGACGGATGTTGGCTCAAACTTATCTTGCATACACATGGTCACACAAAGTTGTCGGAAAATCCGATCGTTCTAAACGCAGTGACGTAAAACACGTACGTCAGGACTATAAACGGGGCAGTAGCCAATAGCTTTCGTCTCTTAATTTATTCTGAGCATGCGTGGCACTTTGTACGTCAGATCTGTGTACACATGATCGGAATTTCCGTCAACGGATTTTGTTGTCAGAAAATTTTATAGCAAGCTCTCAAACATTGTGTGTCGGAAATTCCGATGGAAAATGTGTGATAGAGCCCACACACGGTCGGAATTTCCGACAACAAGGTCGGAAGGAAAATCCGACCATGTGTACAGGGCATAAGGCAGATCTGAGCATAGCTCAGGGAAGTTGGTGTGGGAGCAGTTGCTGCAGCCAGGAGGTAGGTGTGCTACCGTTTAAGAACCCAGGCAATATCCTTGAGACGGCACTCCATGTTGGAGAGGTTCCAGGTCAGTGGACAGAGTTGGGCCAGTTGAGAGAGTCGGGGAGACCATAGCTGAGACAACTGGAAGAGAGAGTCCTGGGGACCAGAGGGGACCGTGAGTCTTGGAGGAGTGTGAAAGCCTGGAGTGTCAGGAGAGCCCCTTCCTAGAGGCCAGGAGTGGGCCTGCGCAGTTTTGTACTGCAACCAAGGCTGAGTGAGCCTTGAGAGCCAGGTGGCTTGACATTTTTGTTTGTGTTGTCATTTTTGGGAGAAGGACCCCTGTGTGGGCAACCCATGCATGTATAAACTTTAATTTTTGTTACTTTCAATAAAGTGGGCTACTACACCCTTAAACTGAAGTTTCTGTTGGCTGTGAACTCAATGAAAACGTATCTACCACTGAGCTAGACATCCCCCAATATCACAGGGGCTTTACACTTACCCTGACACTGACCTAGATCAAACTTTGATCTAGCTATTTTTTCTTAATTTTTTTTTTTTTTTACACACTTTTTGTTTGCTTAAATCTTGCTCCTTGGCAAGGAGAAAAGGTTTAATGTACTTGTTTTTCCTCTCCATTCAGAGGAGTAAATAACACTTTGGCAGGTTGCACATTGACTGACTGTGATAGTCAGTCAGAGGCTATCAAAAAAAATAAATACTGGCGGTTGACAACACTGGTTTGGAGACCCCTAGTATGCAGCACCCAGGTTTAACACTTTCGCCCGCCAGGTCTGTACATCATACGCACCTAGCCGCGGGGGGGTTATTGCACACAATCTGGTGGCTGCATCTACCGGGATTGTGTGTGAATCTGACAGCAGACTCCTACCCATCAGGTGAGAGCGTTTGGGCAGCGCAGCTGCTGCCCGATCGCCATCACGCTCGCACGCTCCTGCCATGCTTACCGGGCTCCGCTTGCTCATCGGTGGGCCAGGGACAGTCATGGCGGGTGTCGGCGTGTAAAGGAGGAGAGTGGATACACGTCCGCTCTCCTCCCCTTCTTGCAGTGACCCGGAAAGTGACATCTCCGATGTCACTTCCGGGTCACGTTCTCGGTGTCCCCAGCTCATTTTACAGAGAGAGGATGTTTTCCAATGGGATCTGCATTGCAAAACATTCAGTGGAATGTAGGGGAGACATGCAGGGTCTTTTAGATAAAGAGAACTCGTCACCAAAAAATCATCACATAGGGGGATTGTTTGTCCCCTACGTGATGGGAAGAAAAAGTTAAGTAAAAAAAAAAACTTTTTTTTTTTTGCAAAAAAATAAAGATGCACCCAAGCACATAATATCCCCCCCCCCACGAAATATAATTTTTTTGAGGCCCCCCCACCCCCACATGCACACATGTAAACGCATGCGTCGGGGCGCCTACACGTGAAAGCGTTGATTGCGATCCACATTTTACATATCGCCGCGTACGCCGGAGTGAGAGCAATAATATGTGTTTTTTACTGAAATATTGCATTTCCTAGACCTTTGCAGTAATATCTTGTGTCATAAAAAAATGTGCAAAAAACGGCTCTGGCAGCAAAAGGGTTAAAGCTACCTCCTGCACGCCACATTTGTGTCACCATGTTGTCAAGGGGTTAACCTCCTCAATGTTTCCAGAGGCATGCCATTACATAGTTGCCAACATTGCAAAAAAAATGTGGGACACTTTTTTGGCTGTAGGCGGAGGGTGTGGTTAGAGTCTGAGATGAATGAGGGATGGAGAGGGAAAGGGGGAGAGAGGGAGAAAGGGGGAGAGAGGGGGAGAGAGGGAGAAAGGGGGAGAGAGAGGGAGAAAGGGGGAGAGAGGGAGAAAGGGGGAGAGAGGGAGAAAGGGGGAGAGAGAGAAAGGGGGAGAGGGGGAAAGGGGGAAAGGGGGAAAGGGGGAAAGGGGGAAAGGGGGAGAGGGGGAATGACAGGACAGCAGCCCCAGATCCTACACAATAGAAATATGTGTATTCTAGAAAGTTTAACAACGATGATTGAAGCGCATTATTTCTATTATTACATTGTAATAAAAAATAAAATCATTCAACTCACCATAATGCCGAATCAGTGGGATCCCTGAGCGTGTCACTAGCCACGTCGCCTGCCACCAGCAGAGTCTGTCCTTGCATCAGGTGCCCCCGGCAGAGTCTGTCCTTGCATCAGGTGCCACCGGCAGAGTCTGTCCTTGCATCAGGTGTCCCCGGCAGAGTCTGTCCTTGCATCGGGTGCCACCGGCAGAGTCTGTCTTTGCATCGGGTGCCACCGGCAGAGTCTGTCCTTGCATCGGGTGCCCCCAGCAGAGTCTGTCCTTGCATCAGGTGCCCCCGGCAGAATCTGTCCTTGCATCAGGTGCCCCCGGCAGAGTCTGTATAGATCCCCTCAGTGCAGACCCCCTCCATCAGTGCAGACCCCCTCCATCAGTGCAGATCCCCTCCATCAGTGCAGATCCCCTCAGTGCAGCCCCCCCTCTATTAGTGCAGCCCCCCTCAGTGCAGACCCCCTCCATCAGTGCAGACCCCCCTCAGTGCAGCCCCCCCTCTATTAGTGCAGCCCCCCCTCTATTAGTGCAGACCCCCCTCAGTGCAGCCCCCCTTGATTAGTGCAGACCCCCCTCTATTAGTGCAGCACCCCCTCTATTAGTGCAGCCCCCCTCGATTAGTGCAGCCCCCGCTCAGTGCAGCCTCCCTCTATTAGTGCAGCCCCCCTCAGTGTAGCCCCCCTCTATTAGTGCAGACCCCCCTCAATGCAGCCCCCCCTCAGTGCAGCCCCCCCGCTCAGTGCAGGAGTGGCCGGACAGTGTTCTGCCGAGAAAGTTTCCATCGGCAAGTAAGGACCCCCTGTACTGCGCAGGCGCATTGCTTGCGCAGTACGGGGCTGGGGAACTTTTCGGCTAGACACAGCGACGGCGGCGCCATGTCTTCTGCTTCAGTGGAGAGGGGAGGGGCCGTGCAGCTAAAGAAGCCCCTTCATTGGCTGCAGGGATCGAGCCCCCTTCCTCTCTCCACTGACTTACTCAACACTAGGGGGAAGATCGAGCGGCGGCGCCGGCTGCCATTTTGCTGGAGCCAGCTGCTCCAAAAAGAAAAAAAACAACATTCCTGATTTTCCTTAGGGAAAATCCCAATTCGGGACAGCCTCCAATCGGGACGAGGGTCCCAAAATCGGGATTGTCCCGGGAAAATCGGGACTGTTGGCAACTATGCCATTACTAAAGTCTCACACACAGACATACTGTATGTACATAACCTTAACTGACACAGCGAACAAAATAATCATGCAATATTATGAGTCCTACTTTTGACCTTAATATTACAAAATATATATACAGAAAATAATCAAATATGCCTCACCCCCCATTAGGGAGATTCGCCCTCTGTCATAGTTGCCAACAGTCCCGATTTTCCCGGGACAATCCCGATTTTGGGACCCGCGTCCCGATTGGAGGCTGTCCCGAATCAGGATTTTTCCTAAGGAAAATCGGAAATGTTGTTTTTTTTCTTTTTGGAGCAGCTGGCTCCAGCAAAATGGCGGCCGGCGCCGCCGCTCGATCTTCCCCCTAGTGTTGAGTAAGTCAGTGGAGAGAGGAAGGGGGCTCGATCCCTGCAGCCAATGAAGCGGCTTCTTTAGCTGCACGGCCCCTCCCCTCTCCACTGAAGCAGAAGACATGGCGCCACCATCGCCATGTCTAGCTGAAAAGTTCCCCAGCCCCGTACTGCGCAAGAGCTGCGCATGCGCAGTACAGGGGGTCCTTACTTGCCGAGGGGAACTTTCTCGGCAGAACACCGGCCGGCCGCTCCTGCACTGAGCGGGGGGGCTGCACTGAGGGGGGGCTGCATTGAGGGGGGAGTCTGCACTAATAGAGGGGGGGCTGCACTGAGGGGGGCTGCACTAATCGAGGGGGGCTGCACTAAGAGAGGGGGGCTGCACTAATCGAGGGGGGCTGCACTAATTGAGGGGGGCTGCACTAATTGAGGGGGGTCTGCACTAATAGAAGGGGGCTGCACTGAGGGGGGTGCTGCACTAATTGAGGGGGGTCTGCACTAATCCAGGGGGTCTGCACTAATCGAGGGGGGCTGCACTAATCGAGGGGGTCTGCACTGATGGAGGGGGTCTGCACTGATGGAGGGGGTCTGCACTGAGGGGGTCTATACAGACTCTGCCGGGGGCACCTGATGCAAGGACAGACTCTGCCGGGGGCACCTGATGCAAGGACAGACTCTGCCGGGGGCACCTGATGCAAGGACAGACTCTGCCGGGGGCACCTGATGCAAGGACAGACTCTGCCGGGGGCACCTGATGCAAGGGCAGACTCTGCTGGTGGCACCTAATGCAAGGACAGACTCTGCTGGTGGCACCTGATGCAAGGACAGACTCTGTCGGGGGCACCTGATGCAAGGACAGACTCTGCTGGTGGCAGGCGACGTGGCTAGTGACACGCTCAGGGATCCCACTGATTCGGCATTATCGTGAGTTGAATGATTTCATTTTTTATTACAATGTAATAGTAGAAATAATGCGCTTCAATCATCCTGACACCATAACAACCATGGTGTCGGGATGATTGAAGAGCTAACACCAGGCGTTTGGAGTATCTTTATCTGCTGATTGTTAAACTTTCTAGAATACACATATTTATATTGTGTAGGATCTGGGGCTGCTGTCCCATCATTCCCCTCTCCCCCTTTCCCCCTTTCCCCCTTTCCCCCTCTCCCCCTTTCCCTCTCCATCCCTCATTCATCTCAGACTCTAACCACACCCTATTGAGCCACGCCCATTTAAGCCACACCCACTTTTCACGTAAGCCACGCCTATTTTTCACCGATGCGCGCTTCTAATTTTTTGCTAAGCCACACCTACAAATGGATGCCCCACCCCCTAATTATTGTACGGCTCCGCCTACAGCCAAAAAAGTGTCCCACATATTTTTTTTGCAATGTTGGCAACTATGCTCTGTATTTGCCCTTTTTACCATCCTCACTGAAAGTGAAAGTAAAAGAAAATTCCAAATTTTGGGTTGTGCCCAGAAAAGTAATGGAGTGGCAATTATCTATTGGGAAGACAACTTCTGGGGACCTGGGGGTCCTAATGAATTTTTTTAATTTGCAGGGATTTCCTCTCACTTCCTGTTTTGGCTATGGGATGTACATGGATGTATGGGTGAGTTTGAATTTTTAACATGAATGAAATAGTGTTTTCAGTGTGTGCTGTTCATTCGGGCCAAGCTAGCTCAAATAAACTATTTAATGCACTAACAGGTGCAAACTAGACATGTGCAAAATGAAAAAAAATTGTTTAGTTTCAATGCATTATTTACATAAAATTAGTTTAGTTTAATTCGTTTTTGGAATTCGTTTTGGTAATTCATATTTAAATCAATTTGAATTTCACAAATTTCAATCGATTCAAATGTTCCTAATTCCATTTGAATTGTATTTGAATAAAAGTCCATTCGAAATCAAATTTATTCTATTTGAAATTCAAATTTTGGATGCTGGTTATATTCTTTCTATTCCATTCTATTAGTGGTGGCCCGGCCATAGGGGGCGTATGGGCGCCGCCCCCCCAAGCTAAATAAAAGGCCCTTCAAGAGTGTCCAGGCACCGGACACACAGCAGTCTATGGGAAGCTTCCCAGCTTGCAATCAGCTGATTGGAAGCTAATTTGCCCATGTACTGCACCCGCAAACACTCCCACTCCTCACTCATTCGTACGTGGCCTCCTTTCCAATTTTTTTTTTAATTGGCAGGGATGGAGGAAGACTGGGCGGTGCTTTCCTGGCTCACTGCTGTGTGGAGAGCAGTAGCGTCACTTGCTATGACGGTACGGAGCAGCTCTTCCTCCTCCTGGCTTACCTCCTGCCTGTCCTCCAGCTCCTACACATAGGCGTGCTCCAGGTGGATACTTTGGATACTTTCGGGGTACTTTGTCGCAGTAAGTGGGCTTAGCACTATATGACCATATAGTGTGACCAAACCCCCGTATTTTTTTAATATGTTCAGGTGTTTTTAACTAGCCCTGCTGGAAATGTCATTTTTGTATGTGTGCGCTGTAAAATATTTTGTCCAGGTGGATGTCTCTCGCGCTGTGACTGCCCCCAGGTAAGCATCAGACCTCTCTCTGGGAAGCCTGCAGTACTCTGGCTTCAGTGACTTGTTATGGGACTTCTCAGCTCTCCCGTCCTTGCTGTGTACTCTGAAGAACTGACAGGTCAGCAGATTAGTGATCTCAAGAATTTGAGGAGAGAATGTGAGTCAGCGACAGCATCAGCTTTAACCCCTGCCAGGCATATTTTTGGAGACGGTGGACAAGTGCAAGAAGGCAATGTGTAGGGGGATGGGGGCCAATGTGTACATGGAGGATGCAATACATGGGGGGGATGTGTAAAAGGAAGGGGGGGTAAATGTGGGCAAGAGGGGGTATTGTGTACAGGGAGGGGGGTTAATACTACATACAGAGAGGGGGGTTAATATGTACAGGAGGGTGTAATATATCTGTGACTGAGGCTGCACTATATACCCTGATCTGTGACTGAGGCTACACTATATACCCTGATCTGTGACTGCACTATATACCCTATCTGTGAGGCTGAGCTGTACGCTCTGTCCTGGGATGCTGGGGCTGTACGCTCTGTCCTGGGATGCTGGGGCTGTACGCTCTGTCCTGGGATGCTGGGGCTGTACGCTCTGTCCTGGGATGCTGGGGTAGTACACTCTGCAGTGGCAGCTGGTGGTCAAAATTTTAGGGGGGCGCAAAACAGACCTGGCCCCCTCACTCGCACCCCCCCACCCCCAAGGCAGGCTCTTGCACTACATAGTAGATGGCAGATCTATAGGAGATTGCACAGACTGTATTGTGTATGGTCTGATGAAAAAGGGGATTGGACAGAGTATGGTCATCTTTAGGACAATACCAAGAAATAAACTGCTTTCATATAGGAAAGAGGATGGATAGCTAGGATATACACAACCACCAGGAAGGGGTGTGCAGGGATGGATGGACAGGTAGGTGAGTAGGTGCGTGGATGGATGGATAGGTGGGCGGATGGATGGATAGGTGGGCGGATGGATAGGTGGGCGGATGGATGGATAGGTGGGCGGATGGATGGATAAGTGGGTGGGTGGATGGATGGATGGATAGGTGGGGGGATGGATGGATAGGTGGATGGATGGATAGGTGGGGGGATGGATGGGTGGAGTGGGATAGATGGAGTGGATGAATGGATGGGGTGGATGGATGCAGCGAGGAAGGACATATTTAATGATCAGGGGATGGTAGATCTGCCTGTCAGTGTACAGTGAAGGAAGCTTGTCTTCCCCTCCTGCTGTCATCTCCTGTCCTCCCAGCACAATGTCACCATCCAGTATGATCAGATCCCCCCGCCCGGGAGAAGCTCTGGTCTCTGCTCTCAGACTGGGTGTAAATGCAGCTGGAGGAGAGGAGAGCCTGAACAACTAGCATAACATCTAGCATTATCCACTGCGTGTCAGGCTGCCCCTCCCCCTACCTGCCACACATTTAACACTAGCAGCCCCATCCAGATTTACTGTCACCGGAATGTGCTAAAAGCTCTCAACCCTTCACTGCACTCCCCCTCCTCCTCCCCAGATCCACTACACAGGCAGCTGCTGCAGGTCTGAGAGCACAACAGTTGTTTAAACTTACCTGCTAGCAGCTTCAGTGATGTGTGTAGCGGCCCGTCCATTCCTTTCTGGTTTTCTCTGTGTGCTCAGTGGAGAGGGGCCTCCCCTCTCCACTGAACACACGGGATTAGTCCTCATGGTGGCCATCTTTTTGTAGCCTGCTGGAAGTGACTTTGTTCTCACACTGAGAACAAAGCACCCGGCCGGGCGGATGCTGGTCAGCGCGATCGATTGCGCTGCAAAGCATCTCCAAACCCCGCCAATGAAGCGCCGCGTCTGCAATCTCATGATTGCATTGAAGTGGCGCTTCCCATAGTGCACTGTGTCCAGCGCCGGCCGAGCACAGTGCACTTGGTTAAAAGGAGATTTTTTTTTTTTTCATAAAGGGGCAGTTTAAAAATTTTTTTTTATTATTTTTATTTTTTTTGTGTGACTACAGCAGGGGGGGGGGTTGCCCGGGTGCCCCCTATGGACAGGCCGCCACTGACACTCTGTGCTGTCATGCTGGGGCTGTATACTCCTAATACTATGGGTGGAAGCAAGTGAAATACAGGGGATGGAGTGGATAGATTCTATCAGGGGTGGGGCTTATGAGAAGTGAGAGGGGTCAAAAAGGAAGGGCGGGGTCTGGTGCCCCCCATCCTAAAACTTCACCAGCCGCCACTGCTTTCATTTCTATTGTTTTTTAGATTATATTCTATTTTTATTTTCTATTCTATTCTTTTCTATTCGAATTTTGGAAAACTGTTCTATATTTTTTTTCTATTCTTTTTCTATTTGCTTATTCTATTCTTTTTGATTCTATTATATTTTTTATTCTGCTTTCTATTCAAATTCAAATTTCGGAAGATGGTTATATTCTTTCTATTCTATTCAGTTTTTTCTATTTTAATCAAATCTATTCAAATTGATTCTATTTGAATCTTGGGAATTGGTTATAATACTTTCTATTCTATTGTTTTTTTAAATTCTTTTCTATCCAAATTTATTCTATTTGAAATTCGAATTCCATAAGATGGTTATAGTATATTTTATTCTATTTATTCTATTTTACTCCTATTTCCTATTTTGTTTTGTTTTACTTCTTTAATTTTCTATTCTATCCCTTTATTTTCTATTATATTTTTTCTATTTTTTTTTAACTTTGTATTCTGTTTTGTTTTACTCTATTCTATTCTTTTATTTTCTATTCTATTCTATTTTTTCTAATCTATTCCTTTTTCTATTCTATTTTATCCTCTTCGGAAATTGGAAAACAAATCAAAAACAATTAGAATTTGAAAACTATTTAAATCTTATTAGAAAACTATTTGAATTGATTCAAATTCAAATTTCATCCAAATTTTGTTTTTCATAATTTTGGATTTGTTTAAATTCGTTACTATTATAATTCGGAAATTTGGATAAATCCATATTTCCGAAAAACAAAACATTTGTCAGAATGTCATGTCTACTGGAAGCACTGTATTAACTGTATGTAGCCCAGGGTACATACAGTATACAGTACAGTGCTGTGTTGTGGCAATAGGGCGAGAATTTCCTGTCCCACTCCTGGAACAAAATAGAGTTGAACTGAGTGCTGTTGAGCCAATAATGGGAATCTTTTTGTTCTATGAAGGAATAGGTGGAGATGACATGAGGTGAGGTGGCAGATGACATCACAATCTCTGCTTCAGACTATCAGAGGAAGTCTTGTATTCATTCATAGAATAGCTTCCCATGAATGGCTGAGCCCAACTCGATTCTTTTCTGGAAGTGGAACAGAAAGTTCTTGCCCTATATCCACAACACAGTGCTATATAGTGTATGTAGCCAAGGCTACATACGGGTAATACAATGTTCCCAACAAGGGCACCTGTTAGTGCAGTAAATAGTTTGTTTTGGCCAGCTTGGCCCAGACAAACTATTTAACCACCTGCTATCCGCGCTATGGCCGAATGACGGCCACAGCGTAGACCTGCATTGCCGGGAGGCCGTCATATGACGGCCTCCCCTGTGCACGCTCCCTGCGCGAGCCCTGCTGGGCGCGCTGTGATCACTGAGTCACTGAGACTCGGCTGATCGCCGATCCGTGTAAGGGGCCAGTCCCGGCCCCTTACCATGTGATCAGCTGTCAGCCAATGACAGCTGATCACATGATGTAAACAAAAGATCGGTAATCGTTTTTTTTTTTACTCACGCTGACAGTGCGAGTAGAAAAAAAAGCCGATCACCCGCTCGGATACCAGGGACATCGGTCCTCAAGTGGAAGAGGCACATCTGCCTCATCAGTGCCACCTATAAGTGCCAACTAACACTGCCCACAGTGCCACCTAACAGTGCCCACAAGTGCCACCTATCAATGCCCACAAGTGCCACCTATCAATGCCCACAAGTGCCACCTATCAATGCCCACCTGTAGTGGAAATCAGTGCCACCTGGCAGTGCTGCTCATCACTGCTACCCATCAGTGCCCATCACTGCCACCCATCAGTGCCCATCACTGCCACCTCATCAGCGTACATCAATGAAGGAGAAAAATGGCCCGTTTTACATTTTTTAAAAATATTTAAAATATCAAAAAATAAAACTTTTTTTAAAAAAAATTCAGTTTTTTACATTTTTTTAACAAAAAGTAAAAACCACAGAGGTGGTCAAATACCACCAAAACAAAGCTCTATTTGTGGTGAAAAAAATGATAAAAATGTCATTTGGGTACAGTGTTGTATGACGCGCAATTGTCATTCAAAGTGCGTCAGTGCTGAAAGCTGAAAATTGGTCTGGATAGGAGGGGGGTTTAGGTGCCCTGTAAGCAAGTGGTTAAAAAAGGGACATTAAACATGGATTTAGGCTTTATTGTGGGTGCATATTTTTAAAAGTTGTGGCTTAATTTTTCCGTTCATCAAAATAAGAAAATTTGCTTGACCATACATTTGCTTTAAATACAAAAAAGAAGTCAGGTGAAGACAATCGGGGGAACTCACAAAGGGTAGGCCCCATTTATAATTGTGTTGAGGTGCAACACTGAAGTGTAGGTGCTTGTGCCAGATTCATGAAGCTGTCCCTGACAGGTATGTAAATCTTTCCATGTCTTTACTAAGGAAGAAGTGTCCACACTGTACACTTCTTCCCCAGTGCTTTGACTCCCACCCTCCCTTATGGATGAAGAATTCTGTACTAGGGTAGGTGGAGACTGATGGAGACCCGAGACTAGTTCCCCATTGGGTCAACCTTACTTTTGATTGACAGCAAACAGCAGTGGGTGGATCCATAGTAACTATTTAGTCCAATGGCGGCTTTTGAATCCAACCATCTGCTGTGCGTTATCAATCAAAAGTAAAGCAGATCTGATGGGGAATTAGGCTGGCCATACACTATACAATTTTCTTATTCAATTTCCTTTAGATTTACCTTCAACTATGTAGTGAAAAGGCCTGCCTGATTGCATACAAATTGAAAGTGTTTAGGTTTGACCTCATATTATATGGTTTTGGTAAATCTAAAGGAAAGTTGAACAAAAAAATTGTATAGTGTATGGGCAGCCTTAGTCTCAGTTCCCCATCAGGCTTTGCCCACTTAGCAACAAGTAATTTCCCATACGAAGGCATTGCCCATATTTGAGTAGTAACATCACCCATACCCCCATTTACATTTAGCTTTTTAGCTGAAAGCTAAATGGGTCTGTGGATACAACACTGTGTGGTAAGCTGTCACATATATAACAGCTTCTCTGCAAAGGCACTGCTGACTCAAAGTACTGGTGTACCTTTGGCAGTAATTTGGACCAACTCTGAGCTGGTGTACAGTTTCATAGGAATACAGTGGGTACAGCTCTTTAAGAATTTGCTACTGTCAGAGTGGCATACAGTGGCAGTAGTATTAAAGGGGTTGTAAAAGGTTTTTTTTTTTTTTTTTTAAATAACAAACATGTTATACTTGCCTCCACTGTGCAGCTCGTTTTGCACAGGGTGGCCCCGAACCTGGTCTTCTGAAGTCCCTCGGCGGCTGTCTCAACTCCTCCTTGCAAGAACTAAACACCTTCATGCGAGCTCTCTCGCATGGTGTTTAGTTCTTGCGGGCGCGCTCCCGTGATACAGCCGGCTGACTATTACTCGGCTGGGGGGGGCGCCGTTGTCAGCTGTTTTTTCACCTTAATGCATAGGATGCATTAAGGTGAGAAAACGTGAACCTTTACGACCCCTTTAACTACCTCAATGTAATGTAACCAAAACTTAGCTAGGTGCAACTAGCTCTTAATCGAACTACCCCCAGAAAAGTGCTGTTAAGAGTTTTTTTTTTTACTTTTAATGTATTGAAACCAGAGACAGTCATGCAACTAGCATTGTTCTAGATTCTGTAGAAGATGTTCTGCAACAAAAGGAGCCATATTTATTTGCAAATAGGTTTACTCGAAAATGTATGTATATCCAACAAAACTTTTTAATTAGCAGAACAGAATAGCTACAGTAGTATGTATACAGTCATCTAGATCTGTAGTCCGATCCAGTATAAAAAAGTGCTTAGTCAAAACAGTGTCTATATTAACAGTCATATTAATATAAACAGATACACAACAACAAAAAAACAAAGAATAGTGGGTAGAGGGCAAGCAGTATTCTACTGCTAGCTTTATCTTTCTCATTTTAAGATGAGGAGTTAGAACCCCTGCCAGGGTTGTAATGCTGAAATTAGTTGTGCAGCAGTGTAATAGAGCAGCTGCTGAAAAAAAAAATAAAGTTACAGGATTTGCCTGGAGGAGGAAAAGAAAAAACATAAAATACTTTATCAAGGTATGACACAAGCGTTGCATTAAAACTGCATGCAAACCTTGTCTGGGGTTTTAGTTTAGTAGTCTCATGATTGGCAAGATTCACAAACAATTTCCACCAAAGGCACAGTAATGTCCGCTTCAGAATGTTCTCCGCTGTGATTGCTGTGTGAATAAGGCTGTGAGAGTAGTTCCTTAGCTGCAGGTTTGGCATAACTGCCAGCCTCAGGAATCGGAACAAATGAAGTCTTTTATAATGTAGTCCTTTTCAAGCATCCAGGATACTCCAGACTGCTTCTTGCTTCTTAAAATCCTGCAAAAAAAAAAAAAAAAAAGTGCTGCTGCTTTGTCTTGAACACATGGTTGTGTTCCAAGTCACCCCCCCCAACCCCCTGCCTACATCATTTCCTGCCCTGGGCTTCATAAACTAGTTCAACAGGTTCGTTAGCATATGAATCTTAGCTTCTAAAAACAATACATGTGTCAGGACTTGGATCACCTGCTAGTGGCACTGTGCTTCCCAGATCGGAAAGTTGTAGTGCCAGTGTCCACCAGCAGGTATCTTCCAGCAGTCAGCAGTTTCTAGTAATACGTCTCCACCTGATGCTGGTTGCTGGGAGAGTTTTTAGTCTCTCTGCTAATACAATTCACATCAGTGTTTTGCTTTGCTGTGTTAAGTCAGATGCTGCTTGCCATTTATCCTGTTCCTGCTCCTGATCTTGCTCTTGTCCTGCACCCTGCTATCTTGTATCTGGTACCCTTGTTCCTGATCCTAGTACTGGTACCCCCTAAATATAGGTGAACTTATCCTTTAATTTAAAGTATAACATCTGTCCCCATTAGAGCGATTCACCCTTTCTATTTGTCCCGTTTACCATTATTAACCACTTCCGGATCGCACATATACCGTGCCAGGGCAGCCCGGCTGTGTGAAACTATGTACCTGTGCATTGTTTCCTCTTCAGGGTCTCGTGCGTGCACGTGCTGCTGGCGACCCGCTCCTGCTGTGTTTGGACATAGTGGAAAACAATCAGCTGATCGTTCGCAGGAGAGCAGAACGGTGTTCTGTCAGAGGAAAAGAGAGATCTTGTGTTCCTGCTAATCAAGAACACAGCTGTCTCTTCCTCCAGTTAAGCCATCCCCCACACAGTTAAAAAGCATTCCCTAGAAGCACACTTAACCCTTTGATTGCCCCTGATATTAACCCCTTCATTGCCAGTATCATTTACACAGTATGAGTGCATTTTTTTTTTTTTTTTAGCACTGATTGAGCACTGTATTAATGTCACTGGTCACTGATCACCTTCATTACTAGTAAAAAAAAAAATGCCATAAAAATATCCCATAGTTTGTAGACGTGATAACTTTTGCGCAAACCAATCAACATACACTTATTGGGATTTTTTTTACCAAAAATATGTAGCTAAATACATATTGGCCTAAATTGATGAAGAAATTTGATTGATTTTTTTTTTATTGGGTATGTTTTATAGCAAAAAGTAAAAAATATAGTTTTGTTGATAGCGCAAAAAGAAAAATGGCAGAGGTGATCAAATACCACCAAAAGAAAAGCTCAATTTGTGAGGAAAAAAGGACATAAATTGTTTTTGGGTACAGTGTCACATGAACACGCAGTTATCAGATAAAGTAATGCAGTGCCGTATCGCAAAAAATGGCCTGGTCATGAAGGGGGTAAAACCTTCCGGGGCTGAAGTGGTTAATGAAAGTAAAAGAAAATACCAAATTTTAGGTTGCCCCCCAGAAAAGTAATAGAGGAGAAATCTTCCAATGAGGACACTAGTTCTGGTGACCTGGGGATCCCCCAAGGAATTCCCTTAATTTGTAGGGATTTCCTCACACTTCCTACTAAACACTTTGAGGCCAAGTTGACATCTATGCGTGTTGGGAATGCATGCAAAATCACATGCTTTCCCAACATGCACAGAAACATGTGACCTAGGAAGTGTGTGTGTGTGCCGCTCAGGCTTAGCGGTGAGGGGGCATGTAGTCAATGCTTCTGCAGCTGCTGCTAGAGTGCAGACGGGGTATGGGACCCGTCCTGGTTCCTGTAGAGCATCAAGGAACAATGGGGTAGCCCCTAGAAGTTGCGTATCTAGATGTCCTGGAGTGATGGATAGAGGTGCGACCTTAGCCTGGACTCCAACCAGGCCACACCCCCAATGCGTTTCACTCCATCCCCCAGAGCTTAGTCATGGGGAAGTCCTTTCCCATGACTAAGCTCCAGGGGGCGGAGTGAAATGCATTGGGGGCGTGGCCTGGTTGGAGTCCAGGCTATGGCTGCCACTCTATCCATCACTTCAGGACATCTAGATGTGCGACTTCTACGGGCTACCTCATTGTTCTTTGATGCACAGAAATATGCTTCCCTTTAGCAGAGGCGTGGAGGTGCCATTAATTGTTAATCGCACCCCCACACATTTGCAAACGGTTTGGTCTGGCACCCCATTTTGGAAAAGAGTCAGCACTTCTTTTTTCTGTTTTCATTGAAATTTCATTGAAATTAATGGATTGCCCTATGTGTGGAAATATGTCCATGCTTTCTCACACCTGTAGGAGTTAACTAAGCTCAACTGTGAGGATACAAAACAACAATCCTCAATAAAAACAAATTATTCATTAAATGTTCTGTGTTCCTTCATGCAATTGTGCTGCCATTCAAATAGCTGTGAATACCATGCTCCACTCTGTTTAATGAGGATTGTTCTTTTGTACCTACTCACAGTAGAGTGTTTAGGTTATGTGGTGAAGCTATGTGGTATTTTTTCATTGTACAGTGTTTGGATTAACACATGGTTAAAGAGTATTTAAACCCAGTATTTAATATTCCTGTTATGTGCCTGCTGTACCATATACTTGTATGAAGAAGTATTCTGTTCTCTTTGTATCGCTTCCTTTGTGCAAAATCCCTGGTGTTCCTGCCAGTCCCTCAGATTTCCTATTAAAAACTGACCACACTAAGCAGAAGAAAACACCATGGTCAGTTCTCTGGCTATGCTCTCCTCCAATGATCAGACTTGTCCTGACACACACACCCTGCACAAATATTCACTGTGAAGATCAGTGTACTGTTGCTCCTCCTCCCCCAGCTTTTTTGCAGCTCAGAACAGAAAGAATGTGATCATTTATAAAAAATAAAAAAAAAAGGGGAAAAGACGGTATTTAAAATATATGTTTTTATATCTATACATATGTTTTTCCTTTCTTTTCTATTTTAAACTGACTGGGTTGTTTTACAAGGTGATTGTTTACAATCGATTTAAATGGAATGGTCATAAATTAAGCTTCACGATGTCTGAACATACACAGAGTGCCTCAGGGTTGCTTACATGATGGTTACATATGTCAGCTTAAGGGACATCTGTCAGCTGTGGATGGGGGAAGGCTGCTGACCCTACTTGTCATTCTAAAGTGGTTGTAAAGGGGGACGGGGGGAGGATCCAGAGGTAGAGATAGTCAGCGCGGAACATATTCCAGAGGGTAGTATTGGGGGCATTAGTGGTAGGTTAACTAAAGCACATAAACCCGAGGCAAGTATAGTAACAAATCCTATTTGCAATCTCGGAACACCCAATAGGAGGACAGTATGTGACCGGTCTAAACTATGTGGCATGTTCACCAAATCCCAGGAGCCCGGCGGACAAGATGGGAGAACTAGAGATACTGTTGTACGAAGAGGATTTCGATTTTTTGGGAAATTTCAGAGACTTGGTTCAACAGCTCTCATGATTGGCTGACAACCATTCAAGGGTATTCCCTTTATCGCAGGGGTAGAGAGGGTAAAAAAGGGGGAGAGTTATGCCTGTATATCAAGAATAATGTACAAGTGAATGTGAGAGATGACATCACTAAGGGAGCTAGGGAGGAGGTGGAATCCTTATGGGTAAAGCTCCAAAGGAATGAAACTAAGGTTAGGAGGCCTATAGCATACTCCCAGTATTATTTTCCCCTGAGGGACAAGGGGGAGATGGACCTCCTATCACAATTTGGATTGGCAGCAAGGATGGGAAGTATCATCATAATGGGGGATTTTAATTTTCCAGACATAGGCTGGGTGGAAGGAACCGCGCATTCATCTAAGGCTTACCAGTTCCTAAATGTCTTGCATTACAATTTCAGGTCAGATGGTAGATGCACCAACTAGAAACAAAGCGTTACTAGACCTAGTGATTTCTAACAATACAGACCTGTCACGGATGTGGTAATAAGGGGCAATTTAGGAAACGGCGATCACAGGTCAATTAGCTTCAGTATAAATCACACAAATAGGAAACATAAGGGGAATACAAAGACACTGAATTTCAAAAGAGCAAACCCCTAAACTACGAACCTTGCTAGAAGATATAAATTGGGATAAAATCTTAGGAACAAAGAACACGGAGGAGAGATGGGTTTGCTTTAAGAGCATATTAAATAAGGGCATTAGCCAGTGCATCCCATTGGGAAATACATTTAAAAGAGCAAACAAAAGTCCTGGATGGCTTAACCCCAATGTAAAAATGCATATAAAAACAAAGAAGGTCTTTAAAAATACAAGGCTGAGGGATCATCATCATCATTCAGAATTTACAAAGAACGCAACAAGAAATGTAAGGGTGCAACCAGGCCCCGATTTACTCCCTTTGCCGCCTCAAGGCCAGGTCCTTCAATGCCGCCCCCCCCCCACACACACACACACTGATGACTGCTACAATAGATCAATTAAAAACATATCCCCACACACGAAAACACTAAAAATAACCCGGCTTTAATTGTACAGACTGAAAATACTCTGTCATGCAGAAAATGCCTTTTAAAGATTATAGCAGTAAGAAACTCCCTACAATTTTTTAGTTATAACTTTTCTTTTGGCAAACTCATCGCTAATATCTTCGTAGGACAAAGTATTTAAAAGTTCTGACTCAATGGCAAGTACAGCTAAACTGTTCAGTCTTTCTTGACCCAAAGATGATTGTAAATACATTTCATTCATTTTATGCACCACAGCTCAGTTGCAGTGCATAGAAACAGTATGCATTTTGCACCACACTACTCAGCACTAGGGATGAGCTTCGAGTTCGAGTCGAACTCATGTTCGACTCGAACATTGGCTGTTCGCAAGTTCGCCGAACAGCGAACAATTTGGGGTGTCCGCGGCAAATTCGAATGCCGCAGAACACCCTTTAAAAGTCTATGGGAGAAATCAAAAGTGCTAATTTTAAAGGCTTATATGCAAGTTATTGTCATAAAAAGTGTTTGGGGACCCGGGTCCTGCCCCAGGAAACCCCGCGCCAAAAAAAAAAAAAAATGGCGTGGGGTCCCCCCAAAAATCCATACCAGACCCTTATCTGAGCACGCAACCTGGCAGGCCGCAGGAAAAGAGGGGGGATGAGAGTGTGCCCCCCCTCTTGAACCGTACCAGGCCACATGCCCTCAACATTGGGAGGGTGCTTTGGGGTAGCCCCCCAAAACACCTTGTCCCCATGTTGATGAGGACAAGGGCCTCATCCCCACAACCCTGGCCAGTGGTTGTAGGGGTCTGTGGGCGGGGGGCTTATCGGAATCTGGAAGCCCCCTTTAACAAGGGAACCCCCAGATCCCGCCCCCCCCAGAACACCGGAGGAAGAACCAGAAGAGCCAGAAGAACCAGAAGAAGATGAAGGAAGATAGAAGAAAGAAGAAGCATTTAAATAAAGGAATTGTCAAAAACTGTCTCTTGTCATTTTTAACATTTTTGACAGTTTTTTAGTGAAATGGTAGGGGTAAGTACCCCCTTACCATTTCACACAGGGGGGGGGCCGGGATCTGGGGGTCCCCTTGTTAAAGGGGGCTTCCAGATTCCGATAAGCCCCCCCGCCCGCAGACCCCCACAACCACCGGCCAGGGTTGTGGGGATGAGGCTCATCAAGATGGGGACAAGGTGTTTTGGGGGGCTACCCCAAAGCACCCTCCCAATGTTGAGGGCATGTGGCCTGGTACGGTTCAGGAGGGGGGGCCGCACTCTCGTCCCCCCCTCTTTTCCTGCGGCCTGCCAGGTTGTGTGCTTGGATAAGGGTCTGGTATGGATTTTTGGGGGGACCCCACGCCGTTTTTTTTTTGGCGCGGGGTTCCCCTTAAAATCCATACCAGACCTGAAGGGTCTGGAATGAAATTTAGGGGGAACCCCACGTCATTTTTTTAAAAAAAATTTTGGCTGGGGTTCCCCTTAATATCCATACCAGACCTGAAGGGCCTGGTATGGAATCTAGGGGGACTCCCACGTCAATTTTTTTTTTTAATTTTGGTTCGGGGTTTCCCTGTGTTGAATTACCATGCCGTTTTTATCAATGAACTTCTATGTGTATTGTCGGCAATGCAATAGCCGCGGGTAGTTTTAAATGGAATTTTTCCTTCGAAATGTCATTTTGCTGTCAGACTGTTCTAAACACGGGAAACATGCGCCCCTTTACAGGCATACTATAGACACCCCCCGGTACGAAATTTAAAGGGATATTACACTTTTATTGATTGACTTTAAGCATTATTAAAATCACTGCTCCTGAAAAAACGGCCGTTTTTAAAACTTTTTTTTGTATTGATCCATGTCCCCTGGGGCAGGACCCAGGTCCCCAAACACTTTTTATGACAATAACTTGCATATAAGCCTTTAAAATTAGTACTTTTGATTATTCATGTTCGTGTCCCATAGACTTTAACGGTGTTCGCGCGAACTTTTTTCCTGTTCGCATGTTCTGGTGCGAACCGAACAGGGGGTGTTCGGCTCATCCCTACTCAGCACGCAGAGGCGCTGTTGCAGTGTGAACAGGACACATAGAAAACAATTGTTTTCTATTGCCCTTGCAGAGACCTGTGTTTTGCTGGTGCAGAAATCACAGACCCCCTTTTACATCAGTGTCTTCAGTCCCCCCCTTCACATCACATCAAAGACCCCCTTTTACATCAGTGTATTCAGTCCCCCCCTTCACATCACATACCCCCTTTTACATCAGTGTCCTCAGTCCCCCCCCCCCCTTATGTCACATCCCCCCTGCCTCATCACAAACCCCCATCACAGACCCCCCCATTACAGACTGACCCCTCAAATCACAGATTGACCCCCCCAATCACAGACTGAGCCCCCATCACGGTCCTCTCTCAATATCAAACTGTTTTACAGCACAGCACTCCCCCCTCCCTAAAGAACCCTACCTTATTCACACAAGACATTGAGCCTGGCCGCTCTGGAGAACGGGCGGAACGCTGCCTAGCAACCAATCACCCACTTCTTAACTTAAAAAATCCCGCCCTTTGTCTAGAGCGGCCGCACGTCATATTTTGTGTGAATAAGACAGGCAGTGTGGGGAGGGGGCAGTGCAGTGATATTAGAGAAGGCACGGACCTGCCGCACCAGCCATGCTGCCAGGGCCGATCCTAGGGTCACAGACGCCTGGGTGCAGAAATATTTCTGTCGCCCCCACATGGGCGTGGTCATCTTACCAACTCCTCCCCTTTACAAATGTTTCTATGCAACGACTCAAACACAGAGATGCTCCCCTTAGAAGTCTTCGTTACCTGGGGATCCTCCCATGATCTCTTAACAATAAAGAAAATACAGGAAGAGAGTACACTAATGAGACCTGGAAGGGAGTCTCTCTGATGCACACACAGAGGGCTGTCTGTTAGAAAGAGCCCCTAGACTTAATACGGTCAAAGATTGCAGACATGATACAAGAGGCGGTCAGAGACTGCAGACATAATACAGGAGATGGTCAGAGACTGCAGACACGATACAGGAGATGGTCAGAGGCTGAAGAAATGGTACAGAAGCTGGTCAGAGACTGCAGACATGATACAGGAGATGGTCAGAGACTGCAGACATGATACAAGAGATGGTTGATGACTGCAGACATGATACAAGAGATGGTCGATGACTGCAGACATGACACAAGAGACAGTCAGAGACTGCAGATATAATACAGGAGATGGTCAGAAACTGCAGTTCCTATGGCCGTTAGTAAATAATGTCCGATCGGCCCTCTAATCTGACCAGCGATACAGCAATGGTTCCTCTGATCAGGAGTCAGCTCACTCTGAATTGCCCATGGCGACTGTATTCCTGCAATGACTCCATTCCTCTCTCCGCCAGGGATGGTGCCAGGCTGTGTGGCTTTCCCTCTGGTGGCGCAGGGCAGCGGGGTTCTCCCTGATGGTGTTCTCTCAGCACTGCCCTCTCCCTCTGGAGCCCTGGATGTACTTTCCTGGGTGTAGACCCCCCCAGGACAAACCACCCCCCCCTCCATTAGTACAGACCCCCACCAGGACAAACCACCCCCCCTCCATTAGTACAGACCCCCACCAGGACAAACCCCCCTCCATTAGTACAGACCCCCCCAGGACAAACCCCCCCTCCATTAGTACAGACCCCCCAGGACAAACCCCCCCTCCCTTCATTAGTGCAGACCCCCCCAGGACAAACCCCCCCTTCATTAGTGCAGATCCCCCCAGGACAAACCCCCCCTTCATTAGTGCAGATCCCCCAGGACAAACCCCCTCCTTTAGTACAACTCCCCCAGGACAACCCCCTTCCATTAGTACAGACCCCCCAAGACAAACCCCCCAATTAGTACAGACCCTCAGGACAAACCCACCCCCTCCATTAGTACAGACCCCCTCAGGACAACCCCCCTTCCATTAGTACAGACCCTCCCAGGACAACCCCCCTCCATTAGTAGAGACCACCCCCCTCCATTAGTACAGACCCCCCCAGGACAAACCCCCCCTCCATTAGTACAGACCCCCACGACAACCCCCCTCCCTTCATTAGTGCAGACCCCCAGGACAAACCCCAAGACAAAACCCCCTCCATTAGTACAGACCCCCCAGGACAACCCCCCCTCCATTAGTACAGACCCCCCAGGACAAACCCCCCCTCCATTAGTACAGACTCCCCCAGGACAAACCCCCTCCATTAGTACAAACCCCCCCATTAGTACAGACCCCCAGGACAAACTCCCCCTCCATTAGTACAGACCCCCAGGACAAAACCCACCCCCTCCATTAGTACAGACCCCCCCCAGGACAAACCCACCCCCTCCATTAGTACAGACCCCCCCCAGGACAACCCCCTTCTATTAGTAGAAACCCCCCCAGGACAAACCATTGGTGTACATAAAAAGACCCGGGCGGCAGCTGGAGAGGAGAGGACAGTGTGCAGCCACACCACCCTGGTGGAGAACAGATAGAGACAGGCTTGGGCGGGAGTGAGAGACAGAGGAGGAGAACACGTTGGGCACGGAGCGCCCCCCCCCCCAGCGATGTCACTATGCAGCTGGTCTCTCTCCACACAGAGACCAGCCACTCCGATCTCCGGTGGCTGCTCTCCTTCTCTGACAGGAGGGAGGGAGACAGGCTTGAGCCTCGAAAAATACAGCAGCGGCGGCGGTGACCTCGGAGGGAGCTGCCTCTGGACACAGAGAGGAGGAGGGAGGGGAGCACTCTGGCGCTTTAGGGCCCCCACCTCTCTGGCGCCCGGGTGCACTGCACCCTGCCTGGGATCGGCCCTGCATGCTGCTATGTTAGTGGGGGGGCGCGAAAGCCGAGAAGTTGCCGCAGGATCGGCGCCGCCCCTGCATCACTGCCGCCACGAAGCCTGGCCTCGGTGGCCTTGTGGAAAATCCGCCTGTGGGTGCAATTAGGGCGGCTAAGATAGAACACGAAAGACACATAGTGGAGGAGAGCAAAAAAAAATCCCAAGAAATTCTTCAGTTATATAAACAGTAAAAAAGGAAGACAGACCATATTGGCCCCATAAAGAATGAGGAAGGACATCTGGTTACAAAGGATGGGGAGATGGTGAAGATATTGAATTTATTCTTCTCCTCAGTCTTCACGAGAGAATCGGGGGGGCTTCAGTAACCAAAACTGCAGTGTTTATTCTCGTGACACATTACAGGAAGCACCCTCGTGGCTAACAGAGGACAGAATTAGAATTAGGCCTCTTTCACACTGACGATCCGTTCAGGTTCGCCTGTCAGTTTTTTAGGGGGACCTGAACAGACCCTTCATAGACCTTTATGGAGCGTCGGATGTCAGCGGTGACATGTCCGCTGACATCCAACCCACTCCGATCCAAAAGTGTAACGGAGGAATAACCTACTTTTCCATCCATTTTCGGATTGGATCGGGTGACGATGGACTCTACGGTCCGATATTTCAGTTTTTCTTTTTTAATAAATCTGCAAAAATGTCAACAATTCTGTGTTTTTCTGTCAATATTGGGGGCTGTGTGTACATTAATGAGGAAAAGAAATTGAACTTAAATGATTTTAGCAAATGGCTGCAATATAACAAAGAGTGAAAAATTTAAGGGGGTCTGAATACTTTCCGTCCCCACTGTATTTGTTGATGACAGACTTCCTGGAGAACCTCTAGCCAATTATATCTAGGGCCCCTTAATTTCTTTTGGCATTTATTGCCACTTTGATATGCATTTTGCTCAACTCTTAGACCCCTTTCACACTGGGGCAGGTTTCAGGTGCTTTAGCGCTGGAAATAGCCTCTGCTAGGCGCCTGAAAACCACCTCCCATTCATTCCATTGTGACTTTTCACACCCGGGAGGTGCGCTTGCAGGACGTTATGAAAAGTCCTGCAAGCAGCATCTTTGGGGCGGGTTGGTACCACTGTATACAGTGCTCCCAAAACACCCCTGCCCATTGGAATGAATGAGCAGTGCTTACAAATCGCCTTTGGGGTTAAAAGCACCCAGCTAGCGGCCCAAAAGCAACACAAGAATGAGCTGCGCTTTGATGCCAACGCAGCCACGGCCCCAGTGTGAAAGGGGTCTTATGATGACTCTCACTTCAGACAATCATTCTGATTTTTCCACCTGGTGCCTTGGCAAGTTCCTACCACCTGACAGCCTAGTGCTCACCTCTGTCTCTACCAGAGTATTTGTACCTCATATAATAAATCTTTTCTAGTAGGGTGAACACTGAGGATGAGCTTCGAGTTTGAACATCGCCTGATCAACCGTTTGTCGAATTGCGAGTGTTATGGGCCGTTCGTGCCAAATTTGAGTGGTGTGTCATGGCCCATAATTCACTGAGGCATCGCAGTGCATTGCTTGCTGGCTGAGCACTATGACCCGCATGCTTGGCCAATCACAGCGCCGTCTGTACAGAGAGCCATAATTGGCCAAAGCCAGGGTGGCTTTGGCCAATTATGGCTCAGGGGGTTTCGTACACGCCCCACACTATGTAAGGCCGCCTGCGTGGCGGCCTTGTGTAGTGTGTTGCGGCGGCGGAGAGATAGACAGAGAGACAGTGTCATTTGATTTAAGTTAGCTAGAGTAGGCAGGCAAGTCAGTTAGCTGCACTTACAGTGTATTGTGTGTGTGTATATATATATATATATATATATATATATACACACACACACACTGTATTCAGTTT
The DNA here is from genome assembly GCF_042186555.1 of Aquarana catesbeiana. Taxonomy (NCBI): domain Eukaryota; kingdom Metazoa; phylum Chordata; class Amphibia; order Anura; family Ranidae; genus Aquarana; species Aquarana catesbeiana. Next base: position 89,060,573 of record NC_133335.1, read on the forward strand.
GGCTAGATCCATTCCTGTTATTCACTTCCTACTGACAGGCAGGCGTTTACAGTATTTACAGCTACCTGAAGAAAATTGCTGGTGTTCTTCTGATCCTATTAGTACCACAGGCAGGCAGCTGCAGTATTTACAGTTAGTGTAGTGCGTCCTCTGCACAGTGTGCACCTTATGCCGCGTACACACGACCGGACTTTACGGCATACTTGGTTCGGCGGACCGGCGTCCGTCAGACAATTCGATCGTGTGTGGACTCCAGCTGACTTTTTTCCCCCAAAAGTTCGACGGACCTAGAAATGAAACATGTTTCAAATCTTTTCGACGGACTCAAGTCCGGTCGAAAAGTCCACTTGTCTGTATGCTAGTCCGACGGACAAAAACCGATGCTAGGGCAGCTATTGGCTACTGGCTATGAATTTCCTTGTTTTAGTCTGGTCGTACGTCATCACGTACAAATCCGTCGGACTTTAGTTGATCGTGTGTAGGCAAGTCCGTTCATTCAAGAAAGTCCGTCATAAAGTCCATCAAAGTCTGCAGGACAAAGTCTGCCGTAAAGTTCGCTCGTGTATATGCGGCATAAAGCTACCTGAAGACAATTGTTGTTGTTGTTCTGATCCTAATAGTACCACAGGCAGGCAGCTGCAGTATTTACAGTTAGTGTACTGTGTCCTCTGCACAGTGTGCACCTAAAGCTACCTGAAGACAATTGCTGTTCTAATCCTATTAATACCACAGGCAGGCAGTTGATTCTGCTAGCTGCAGTATCAGTATGTGTGTGTGTATGTATATATGTGTGTGTATATATATATATATATATATATATATATATATATATATATATATATATATATATATATATGTATGTGTGTGTGTGTGTGTGTGTATGTGTGTATATATACACACACACACACACACACACACACACACACACATCCCAGCTTTGTGCAGCTACATCTCACTACAGGCCATTAGTATATCTGGAAGGCCAACAAGGAGAGGCAGACAGTCACAAGCCAATAAAAGAGGGTAAGCAGGCTCTGTGTCTAGAGGCAATAGTGCTGGTCGTAGAGACGGTGCATCCTCATCAGCACGTGGACGTGGGACACACTTGTCCTTTTTTCGGCAGCTGGCTGTGTTGAGCTGCAACATGCCAAAGACTTGGTAGAGTGGATGACCAAGCCGTCCTCATCCTCCTCACCCTCTCTCACCCATGTTCAGGGTACTTTGTCTGGCAAAGCAGCTGCCAAAGCGGCCTCTTCCCTTGGTTCAATGGTATCAGTCACTTCTTCACTAGCCCCACCATGTCCTCCTGAGGAGTCCCCCGAACTGTTTGACCACAGTGTTGGGTACATGCTCCAGGAGGATGCCCAGCGTTTAGAAGGCTCTCATGATGATACTGAGCTAGATGAAGGCAGTAACGTGAGCATGGACCTGTGGGCCTTTTTTGAGACTAGTGCATCAGATCGCACCGCTTCTATTTGCAACACATGTCTCAAGCGTATCTCGCGTGGCCAAAACATCTCCCGCTTGGGCACCACATGCTTGACCAGACATATGTTGACCTGCCATGCAGTTCGTTGGCAAGCGTATCTAAAAGACCCACACCAAAGAACAAAGAGGACCTCTCCTTGCTCCTCATCAGCTGAGATCTCCAACCCCACTATACCTTCAGTCCTCTCTGAGACCTGCACTGAGAGGAATGAAGGTGTAGAATTAGGTGTGTCACAGCCAAGTACTTGTGGGCAATCTGCTTTCAGTACACCATCAGATTTTACCAGGCAAATTTCCCTGCCCCAGCTGCTGCACCGCCGAAAGAAGTTCGCTCCCAGTCATCCACATGCCCAGCGATTGAATGCTAGCTTGGCAAAATTGCTAGCACTTCAACTGCTGCCTTTTCAGTTGGTAGACTCTGCCCCCTTCCATGAGTTTGTGGAATGTGCGGTTCCTCGGTGGCAGGTACCCAAATGACACTTTTTCTCAGGGAAGGCGATTCCGGCGCTCTACCGGCATGTGGAAGGCAATGTCCATGCCTCGCTGGACAGGGCGGTCAGCGGTAAGGTGCATATTACCGCTGACTCATGGTCCAGCAGGCATGGACAGTAACGTTATCTAAGTTTCACCGCGCATTGGGTGACTCTGCTGGCAGCTGGGAAGGATGCAGGACAAGGTGCAGTAGTGTTGGAGGTTATTCTGCCACCATGCCTCCAAAATGCCACTACTAATGATTGTGACACACCTCTCTCCTCAACCCCCTCCTCCTCTTCTTCCTCCATGGCATCTTCCTGTGCTTTGTCCTTGGAACCAGCGGTGCTCCGTAGGCGTTCAAGGGGCTATGCAAGTATGCAGGCCAAAAGATGCCATGCAGTGCTTGAGCTGGTGTGCTTGGGGGACAGGAGCCACACTGGGGCAGAGGTTCTGTCAGCTCTGCAGGGGCAGGTTCAGAGGTGGTTGACGCCATGCCAACTTAAGGCAGGAATGGTGGTTTGCGACAATGGCACCAACCTCCTCTCCACCCTCCGACAGGGACAACTGACCCATATGCCCTGTTTGGCTCACGTCCTTAACTTGGTGGTGCAGCGGTTCTTGGGCAGGTACCCGGGCTTACAGGATGTACTGAGGCAGGCCAGGAAAGTCTGTGTGCATTTCCCCCGGTCATATAATGCCAGTGCTCAGCTGACAGACCTCCAAAAGGAATTTAACCTGCCCAAGAACCGCCTAATCTGTGACATGCCCACCAGGTGGAACTCAACGGTGGCCATGCTGCAGTGGCTGCACACGCAGAAGAGGGCCATTAATGAGTACCTGTGCGACTATGGCACCAGGACAGGGTCAGGGGAGCTTGTTTTTTTTCCCCATGCCAGTGGGTCATGATCAGGGATGCATGCACTGTCCTGTCACCATTTGAGGAGGCCATGAGGATGGTGAGCAGTTACAGTGCATGCATCAGTGACACTGTCCCCCTTGTCCACCTGTTGGAGCACACGCTGCGTGGAATAATGGACAGGGCACTTGAGGCAGAACAGAGGCAGGAAGAGGAGGACTTCCTTAGCTCTCAAGGCCCCCTTTATCCAGACAGTGTTCCTGCATGCCTGCTGATCACACAGGAAGAGGACGAGGAGGAGGAGGATTGTATCAGTATGGAGGTGGAGCCTGGCACTCAGCATCAGCAGCGGTCTTTAAGGAATCAGTCCCAAGAAACACATGGACTTGTACGTGGCTGCGAGGAGAGGGCTGCGGACCATGTCGTCCTTAGTGACCCAGAAGATTCCGGACTGAAAGCCTCAGCAAACCTACGCTGTATGGCCTCCCTGATCCTGCAAAGCCTGCGTAAGGATCCTCGTATTCGTGGTATCAAGGAGAAGGACCAATACTGGCTGGCAACCCTCCTTGATCCACGTTACAAGGGTAAGGTTGTGAACCTTATCTTGCCGTTGCAGAGGGAGCAGAGGATGAAACATCTTCGGGAGGCCTTGCAGAAAGGTCTGTGTAATGCGTTCTCAGAGACTGGGAGGTTACAAACCCCTGTTTCTGTACAACGTGTTGCTGAGGCTTCGGTCAGTCAAACAAAGGAGCGGTGGAGAAGGTGGCCGTCTGACCGATGCGTTCAGACAATTTTTTAGTCCGCAGCCCCAAGGTATGATCGGTTCCAGCAACCATCGCCAGCGTCTGTTTTACATGGTGCAGGAATACCTAGGGGCAAGATCTGACTTAGACACCTTTCCCACCGAAAATCCTATGGGTTACTGGGTCTTGAGGATGGATCACTGGCCAGAGCTTGCACAGTATGCAATTGAGCTACTGGCCTGTCCTGCATCCAGCGTTCTTTCAGAACGCACATTCAGTGCTGCTGGAGGCTTTGTAACAGATCACAGGGTGCGTCTGTCCACCGACTCGTTCGATCGACTGACCTTCATAAATATGAATCAGTCTTGGATCACCACCAGCTACCAAGCACCTGATGCTGATGTAACCGAATAATTTTTTTTGAAATCTCAGATCCCTTCAAAGACTGCCTATGCTGATGCTGAGTGACTATCCTGAGTAATTATCCTCTTCCTCCTCAATGATCACGCTGATAGCTTGTAAGAACATTTTTGGTTCTGGGCGCCGCCACCAGTGCCTAAGGCCCAATTTTTCAGCCCTTGTTTAACAGGGGCGTGTAATTACAATTTTTGATGCAATACTTTGCAGCAGGGCTCGTTCCTGCGTTCCAACTAGAGTATCTGTGAGGTGTTGCAGTGTTGTGGCACCAGCACCAGTGCCTAAGGCCCAATTTTTCAGCCCCTGTTCAACAGGAGCATGTAATTACAATTCTTGATCTAATATTTCACAGCAGGGCCCGTTTCTGCGCCCACCAAGAGCGAGTGAGGACTTACAGTGTTGTGGCACCAGCACCACCACCAAAGGCCCAATTTTTCTGCCCCTGTTCAACAGGGGCATGTAATTACAATTCTTGATCTAATATTTCACAGCAGGGCCCTGTGAGGGCTTACAGTGTTGTGGTCACAACAACACCTAAGGCCTAAATTTCTGCTGAGTATATAGGGCAGGCCCCTACTTTCAAACATCCAACTTACAAACAAACAAAGTGAGATGAAATCTACCCCTTGAAAGGGAAATTCTCTCCTGTAAGAGTTAATATGGGAAAAACATTTCTCCTTTCCACTGATGCTTTATCACCAATCCTTGTTTCACAAACAACCCCACATTTTCAAAAAACATTTGTCATTGGGACAAAAAGTGAGGTGAAATCTTCTGAGGAGGAGCACAGACAGCAAAACAAATGTCACAGGGGTGATAACCCTTCCCTATGTTTTCCAAAAAGCTTAAAATTGATTTTTTGGCTGGAGCTAAACACGTTAAAAATGTACCAATTCAAAATTACAAACAGATTCTACTTAACAACAAACCTACAGTCCCTGTCTTGTTTGCACCGCCTGTATACTGCTGTTCAGAGTACAGAGCCGTATACTGCTGTTTCCTTTTTTAATTTGGGTGCGGGGTTCCCCTTAATATCCATACAAGACCCAAAGGGCCTGGTAATGGACTGGGGGGTACCCATGCCATTTGTCTCACTGATTTTCATCCATATTGCCAGGACACGACATTACATTAAAGCCGCAGTTTTAAATGACTTTCAAATTACCTTTTTTCCTTTAAAAATGACATTTTGTGCAGGGACTGTTCTAAGCACGGGAAACACGTGCCACTTTACAGGCATACTATAGACACCCCCCAGGTACGATATTTAAAGGAATATTTCACTTTTTTTTTTTTTTTTACTTTAAGCATCATTAAAATCACTGCTCCCGAAAAGACGACCGTTTTTAAAACTTTTTTTTGCATTGATACATATCCCCTGGGGCAGGACCCGGGTCCCCAAACCCTTTTTAGGACAATACCATGCAAATTAGCCTTTAAAATGAGCACTTTTGATTTTGAATGTTCAAGTCCCATAGACGTCAATGGAGTTCTAATGTTCGTGCAAATTTTCGGTCCGTTCGCAGGTTCTGGTGCGAACTGAACCGGGGGGTGTTCGGCTCATCACTACTTACGCCCTTCCTCAGATCAGAACACATCTAACATTTCAATCACATTCATATCAATTGAAACATTTTTCCAAAGCAAATCACATATGGAATCAATTTGTGGTTAATTGCTCATTAGTACAATTATATTCCTTAATTTGTTAATTTGTTTCACGCCACTAGTACAGAAATGGTTAACTAAGCAGAAGCTTGTCTCATTATTCCCTCAGGAATCATCACATTGTTGTTCTGTTGTATAAAAATATATAGAAAATTATCACAATCTAAATACCCAATAGGATAAACCTTATTATATATATAATAAAAGAATATACGTATTTAATCCTTTTGGAGTATTAGTGTTAAGAAAATGTATCCAATGAGCCTTACGTTTTCTTAAAACTAATTCACAATCACCTCCTCTCCTATTCTTGCTCATGCCTTCCAAAACCATAAATTTCCATCTAAACTTCCAATTTGTAGAAATTATCCGCAAGCATCAGTAAGAAAGGAACGTTTAAACCTAAATAACAGTACGATAAATTATAGACATACCAAGAGGATCCCTTTTGTTACACAATTTCATCAGTTTTCACATATTGCTTTTAATATAATTAAGAAACATTGGAACTCATTGAGGGAACGTTATCCTACCATAGAAGAATTTTGGAATCTACCATTACCTTCATATAAAAAGGGAAGAATTCTGAGAGATATATTGGTAAGATCAGACTAATTTTCTCCTTCTGTTCCCAAGACAACTTTTTTGGGACCAAAAAATATGGGATCATTTCCATGCTTATGTATTCAATGTAACTCAATGGTAAAAGGAAAAACCATATCACACCCACATAAAGGTTTCAATATTCCAATTAAGGGCCACTACACCTGCCAATCACCATACGTGATCTATGCTATAAAATGTCTATGTGGATTACTATATATTGGAGAAACAACCCAAAAAGTCAAAGATCGCATAGCTAAACATAAATACTCGATTAGAGATAAACTAATACAATTACCACTGGCTAGACACTTTATAGAGAAGGGACATATACCGGTAATTTCCCATTTAAAATTTATGGTGTTGGAAGGCATTAGCAAGAATAGGAGAGGAGGTGATCGTGAATTCGTTTTAAGAAAACGTGAGGCTCATTGGATACATTTTCTTAACACTATTACTTTGAAAGGATTAAATACAGATCTAGATCTTTATTTTTAAAATTTATAGTGAATTATATACGTATATTATTTTATTATATATACACAATAAGGTTTATCCTCTTGGGTATTTAGATTGTGATTGTTGTTCTGTTGAATAAAAATATATAGAAAACTATGTGATGATTTCTGAGGGAATAATGAGACGGGCTTCTGCTTAGTTAACCATTTCTGTACTAGTGGCGTGAATCAAATTAACGAATGAAGGAATATAATTGTACTAATGCACAATTAACCACAAATTGATTCCATATGTGATTTGCTTTGGAATAATGTTTAAATTGATACGAATGTGAAATGTTAGATGTGCTCTGATCTGAGGAAGGGTGTAAGCATGTAAGCCCGAAACGGAAATCACTTTCAAGATGTAACTTTACGAATCTTTGAACAAATAAAGAAGTTTTAAGTGCAGCAATCCTTTGGACATTTTATATATATTATTATATACATATACACACACACACACACACACACACACACATAATATACTGTGTATACACACATACAGTGTACATACATACATTCATATTCACACACACTATTTTTTTACTTACTGGTAAACCTGGTGAACTGTCTAATTTTTCTTTGGGGTTGCATGAAGTCATCTTCAGGTTCTTCGGTTCTTCTTCTAGGGGTAAAATAATGTTAAATAATCATAGCACTCATAGCATAATCAAAGCACTCACCCCCAAAAGGGGGGGGGTGCTGATTTGGCACAGGTTCCTCTCAAGATTAGTGCAGTGGCAGCCAGCTACACAACAACAATCACTCTTTCTGGCTCAATGAACAGTCTATGGGTTGCCTTTGAGATTTATTGCTGAAAATAGATTATTATACAGGATTTATATTGCGCCAACAGTTTGCACAGCGCTTTATAACATGAGGGCAGACATTACAGTTACAATACAGTTTAGTACAAGAGGAATCAGAGAGCCCTGCTCGTTAGAGTTTACAATCCAAGAGGGAGGGTCAATTGATACAAAAAGGTAATAGATGTGGGGGATGAGCTGATGGAGAAAGTAAAACAGTGAATGAGTTAAAAGCAGGATAGGCTTAAAGAGAAGGGGATCGTCTAAAGATGGATAGATTAGGAGACAGTCAGACAGAGTTCCAAAGGATGGGAGAAGCTCTGGAGAAATCCTGGGAGGCGAGCATGGGAGGATGTGACAAGAGAGCTAGAGAGCAGGAGGTCCTGGGTGGACTGAAGAGAGCGGCTTGGTTGGTATTTTGAGACTAGGTTAGTAATGTAGCTGGGGGCAGAGTTGTGGATGGCTTTGTAAGTTATTGCTAGTACATTGAGTTTTATTAGTTGGGTGAGTAGAAGCCAGTGGAGGGAATGGCAGAGAGGGGCAGAGGACACTGAACGGTTGGTAAGGTGGACGAGTCTTGCAACGGCATTTATAGTGGACTGAAGGGGGATAGCCTATGTAAAAGTAATCCAGTGAGAAGGGAGTTGCAGTATATTCGAGATGAGAAATAACTGGGGAGTGAATTAGAAGCTTGGTGGTGTCATTAGTTAAAAAAGGGCGTATTCTGGAGATGTTGCGGAGGTTAAGGCGGCATGATTTGGACAGGGATTGGATGTGGGCCTGAAAGGACAGTTCAGAGTCCAGGGTTACCCCTAGCACCCTGACATGTGGGGACAGACCGATAGTTGTGCCATTGTCAGATGTGCCATTGATAGTTGTGCCCTCGACAGAGAAGTCAGGGGAAGGGGCATGCGGGGGAGGAAATATTATGAGCTAGGTTTTAGATAGATTGAGTTTGAGGAAGTGGTAAGACATCCAGGCTGATATGTCTGTTAGTAAATCAGTGAGGTGTGGGGAGGCTGATGGATGAGCAGAGGGGTAGAGAAATAGACTTGGGTGTCATCAGCATAGAAATGGTACTGGAAGCCATGGGAGGCTATCAGCTGACCCAGGGAGAAGGTGTAGATCAAGAATAAGAGAGGTCCAAGGACAGAACCTTGGGGGACTCAAACGGTAAGAGGAGTAGGAGAGGAGGGAGAGGAGGAAGTGGAGTTGTAGGTGACACTGAAGGTGCGGTGAGATAGGTAAGATGCGAACCAGTGGAGAGCAAAGCCATGGAGAACAAGCAAATCAAGTTTTTTTTGGAGGAGAAGGGATAGTCAACTTTATCAAAGGCAGCGGACAGGTCCCCTTGGATAGGGCATAGTGAGTTGTGAGATATTCCATTAACACTGAGCAGTAACAAGAGGACACTTTTTTCTTAGAACAGTCCCTCTTGTAGAATCCAAGCGAATGGACAGCACTGAGACACCCTAAAAAATGTCTCAGTTCAAGCAAGCTCTGGCACTGGTGCACAAAGGATAGTAACTGTAAACAGTTACTAGAATCCTACACTCAGGTCTGTACTCACAATGTTCATGGATTATTGTATACATCCCTCCAATATCAGCCAGGCATTAGTTCCAGAGGTTTTCAGCAAATCAGGCCCCCCAGCTCTAGCATAGCTGGGACCTCGATGAGCACATGTGGAACTTCAGCTAGGCTGCCTAAAAGAGCTGCAGCCCTTCAGGTTGGGAGTTTTTACTCCTGGAAAAGGACAGGGCTGCTCCAGACCCCCAACTACTTATGCACTCCTCAGGCCCTCCTCCAGGGATTGGCTGAGCCAACATAAATATTCAGGCTGCTTATTTGTCTCTTTACAACCCACTACATTCTAGAATCCTCCAGAATTTAGGGGGAACAAATTACACCTGCTGCCTACTGTTTACAGGGAACCCATAATAACCAAAATTTACTTAACCTTTCTAGTAACCTACCTTGGAGGGTGCTACATTGTGTTTCCTAAGAAAAATGTTTTTCATACTAAACAGTTAAGGTAACTGAACCTCAGATTTTACTGCTCTCTGTGGTATTTATGGGGTTATTTCCATCTCTTTCTATTCCATTTGGACTCTTTTCTGTCCCAGTTATTTTGCCAGCACACTAAGCGAGGGGACATCCCCAAGTGAGACACATACAACACAGAAAGCACTTTTTCTTAAAGATTTAATCTTACTTCCTGTATGAGTAATAAGGTTTCCCAAGCAGGAATAGAATGGGAAACACCCGCACCCCAAACAGAACAAGGGTCTCTTCCTGACAACCCTGGCCGGTGGTTGTCGCGGTCTGCGGGTGGGGGGGCTTAACAAAGGGGCCTCCAGATCCCAGCCCGCCCTATGTGAATGGGTATCGAGTACATTGTACCCCTACCCATTCACCGAAACGTGTCAAAAAGTAAAAACCACAAGAGACAGTTTTTGACAATTCCTTTAAAAAAGAAAGTGTCCTGCGATGTACATCCACTGTCAATCACGCCGCCCGATGGACCTGAAAAATAGGAAAAAAACTCAGTCTCCCTGGGAGGCCTCCCAGCGACTGCTGTTTTTTCACTTTGACAGCTCTTATATAGGCAAGGGTGGGGCCACCCTCTGACGTAACCGGATGACCGAGCCCCTCTGACATCACATATAGTTACATAGTTATAGTGGGAGAGGTTGAAAAAAAACACAAGTCCATCAAGTCCAACCTATGTGTGTGATTATATGTCAGTATGACCTTGCATATCCCTGTATGTTGTGGTCATTCAGGTGCTTATCTAATAGTTTTTTTAAACTATTGATGCCTCCCCTGCTGAGACCACCACCTATGGAAGGGAATTTCACATCTTTGCTGCTCTTACAGTAAAGAACCCTCTACGTAGTTTAAGGTTAAACCTCTTTTCTTCTAATTTTAATGAGTGGCTGTGTGTCTTGTTAAACTCCCTTCCGCGAAAAAGTTTTATCCCTATTGTGGGGTCACTAGTAGGGATGAGCCGAACACCCCCCTGTTCGGTTCGCACCAGAACATGCGAACAGGAAAAAAGTTCGTTCGAACATGCGAACACCGTTAAAGTCTATGGGACACGAACATGAATAATCAAAAGTGCTAATTTTAAAGGCTTATATGCAAGTTATTGTCATAAAAAGTGTTTGGGGACCCGGGTCCTGCCCCAGGGGACATGGATCAATGCAAAAAAAAGTTTTAAAAACTGACGTTTTTTCAGGAGCAGTGATTTTAATAATGCTTAAAGTCAAACAATAAAAGTGTAATATCCCTTTAAATTCCGTTGCTGGGGGGTGTCTATAGTATGCCTGTAAAGGGGCGCATGTTTCCTGTGTTTAGAACAGTCTGACAGCAAAATGACATTTTGAAGGAAAAAACTCATTTAAAACTACCCGCGGCTATTGCATTGCCGACAATACACATAGAAGTTCATTGATAAAAACGGCATGGGAATTCCCCAAAGGGGAACCCCGAACCAAAATTAAAAAAAAAATATGACGTGGGAGTCCTCCTAAATTCCATACCAGGCCCTTCAGGTCTGGTATGGATATTAAGGGGAACCCCGGCCAAAATTAAAAAAAAAAAATGACGTGGGGTTCCCCCTAAATTCCATACCAGACCCTTCAGGTCTGGTATGGATTTTAAGCGGAACCCCGCGCCAAAAAAAAAAAAAAAAAACGGCGTGGGGTCCCCCCAAAAATCCATACCAGACCCTTATCCGAGCACGCAACCTGGCAGGCCGCAGGAAAAGAGGGGGGGACGAGAGTGCGGCCCCCCCTCCCTCCTGAACCGTACCAGGCCACATGCCCTCAACATTGGGAGGGTGCTTTGGGGTAGCCCCCCAAAACACCTTGTCCCCATGTTGATGAGGACAAGGGCCTCATCCCCACAACCCTGGCCGGTGGTTGTGGGGGTCTGCGGGCGGGGGGCTTATCGGAATCTGGAAGCCCCCTTTAACAAGGTGACCCCCAGATCCCGGCCCCCCCCCTGTGTGAAATGGTAAGGGGGTACATAAGTACCCCTACCATTTCACGAAAAAAGTGTCAAAAATGTTAAAAATGACAAGAGACAGTTTTTGACAATTCCTTTATTTAAATGCTTCTTCTTTCTTCTATCTTTCTTCATCTTCTGGTTCTTCTGGTTCTTCTGGCTCTTCTGGTTCTTCCTCCGGTGTTCTCGTCCAGCATCTCCTCCGCGGCGTCTTCTATCTTCTTCTCCTCGGGCCGCTCCACACCCATGGCATAGGGGGGAGGCTCCCGCTCTTCTCTTCTTCTTTTCTTCTCTTCTGTTCTTCTTCATTTTCTTCTCCGGGCCGCTCCGCAATCCATGCTGGCATGGAGGGAGGCTCCCGCTGTGTGACGGCGCTCCTCGTCTGACAGTTCTTAAATAACGGGGGGCGGGGCCACCCGGTGACCCCGCCCCCCTCTGACGCACGGTGACTTGACGGGACTTCCCTGTGGCATTCCCCGTGACGTCACAGGGAAGTCCCGTCAAGTCACCGTGCGTCAGAGGGGGGCGGGGTTCACCGGGTGGCCCCGCCCACCCGGTGAACCCCGCCCCCCTCTGACGCACGGTGACTTGACGGGACTTCCCTGTGACGTCACGGGGAATGCCACAGGGAAGTCCCGTCAAGTCACCGTGCGTCAGAGGGGGGCGGGGTCACCGGGTGGCCCCGCCCCCCGTTATTTAAGAACTGTCAGACGAGGAGCGCCGTCACACAGCGGGAGCCTCCCTCCATGCCAGCATGGATTGCGGAGCGGCCCGGAGAAGAAAATGAAGAAGAACAGAAGAGAAGAAAAGAAGAAGAGAAGAGCGGGAGCCTCCCCCCTATGCCATGGGTGCGGAGCGGCCCGAGGAGAAGAAGATAGAAGACGCCGCGGAGGAGATGCTGGACGAGAACGCCGGAGGAAGAACCAGAAGAACCAGAAGAACCAGAAGAACCAGAAGAACCAGAAGATGAAGGAAGATAGAAGAAAGAAGAAGCATTTAAATAAAGGAATTGTCAAAAACTGTCTCTTGTCATTTTTAACATTTTTGACACTTTTTTCGTGAAATGGTAGGGGTACTTATGTACCCCCTTACCATTTCACACAGGGGGGGGGCCGGGATCTGGGGGTCACCTTGTTAAAGGGGGCTTCCAGATTCCGATAAGCCCCCCGCCCGCAGACCCCCACAACCACCGGCCAGGGTTGTGGGGATGAGGCCCTTGTCCTCATCAACATGGGGACAAGGTGTTTTGGGGGGCTACCCCAAAGCACCCTCCCAATGTTGAGGGCATGTGGCCTGGTACGGTTCAGGAGGGAGGGGGGGCCGCACTCTCGTCCCCCCCTCTTTTCCTGCGGCCTGCCAGGTTGCGTGCTCGGATAAGGGTCTGGTATGGATTTTTGGGGGGACCCCACGCCGTTTTTTTTTTTTTTTTTGGCGCGGGGTTCCCCTTAAAATCCATACCAGACCTGAAGGGTCTGGTATGGAATTTAGGGGGAACCCCACGTCATTTTTTTTTTTAAATTTTGGCCAGGGTTCCCCTTAATATCCATACCAGACCTGAAGGGCCTGGTATGGAATTTAGGGGGACTCCCACGTCATTTTTTTTTTTAATTTTGGTTCGGGGTTCCCCTTTGGGGAATTCCCATGCCGTTTTTATCAATGAACTTCTATGTGTATTGTCGGCAATGCAATAGCCGCGGGTAGTTTTAAATGAGTTTTTTCCTTCAAAATGTCATTTTGCTGTCAGACTGTTCTAAACACAGGAAACATGCGCCCCTTTACAGACACACTATAGACACCCCCCAGGTACGAAATTTAAAGGGATATTACACTTTTATTGATTGACTTTAAGCATTATTAAAATCACTGCTCCTGAAAAAACGGCCGTTTTTAAAACTTTTTTTTGCATTGATCCATGTCTCCTGGGGCAGGACCCAGGTCCCCAAACACTTTTTATGACAATAACTTGCATATTAGCCTTTAAAATTAGCACTTTTGATTTCTCCCATAGACTTTTAAAGGGTATTCCGCGGCATTCGAATTTGCCGCGAACACCCCAAATTGTTCGCTGTTCGGTGAACTTGCGAACAGCCAATGTTCGAGTCGAACATGAGTTCGACTCGAACTCGAAGCTCATCCCTAGTCACTAGTATAGCATTTGTAAATTGAAATCATATCCCCTCTCAAGCGTCTCTTCTCCAGAGAGAATAAGTTCAGTGCTCGCAACCTTTCTTCATAACTAATGTCCTCTAGACCCTTTATTAGCTTTGTTGCCCTTCTCTGTACTCGCTCCATTTCCAGTACATCCTTCCTGAGGACTGGTGTCCAGAACTGGACAGCATACTATAGGTGAGGTCGGACCAGAGTCTTGTAGAGCGGAAGAATTAACGTTTTATCTCTGGAGTTAATCCCTTTAACGCATGCCAATATTCTGTTTGCTTTGTTAGCAGCAGCTTGGCATTGCATGCCATTGCTGAGCCTGTCATCTATTAGGACCCCCAGGTCATTTTCGATCCTAGATAACCCCAGAGGTTCTCCCCCTAGTGTATAGATTGCATTCATATTTTTGCCACCCAAATGCATTATTTTACATTTTTCTACATTAAACCTCATTTGCCATGTAGTTGTCCACCTCATTAATTTGTTCAGATCTTCTTGCAAGGTTTCCACATGCTGCGGAGAAGTTATTGCCCTGCTTAGCTTAGCATCGTCCGCAAATTCAGAGATTGAACTGTTTACCCCATCCTCCAGGTTGTTTATGAACAAATTAAATAGGATTGGTCCTAGCACAGATCCCTGGGGGATCCCACTTTACACCCCTGACCATTCCGAGTAATCCCCATTTATTATTACCCTCTGAACTCGCCCTTGTAGCCAGTTTTCAATCCATGTACTCACCCTATGGTCCATGCCAACTGACCTTATTTTGTACAGTAAACGTTTAGGGGGAACTGTGTCAAATGCTTTTGAAAAATCCAGATACACCACGTCTACGGGCCTTCCTTTATCTAGATGGCAACTCATCTCCTCATAAAAGGTTAATAGATTGGTTTGGTAAGAACGATTCTTCATGAATCTATGCCGATTACTGCTAATGATACAGTTTTCATTACTAAAATCTTGTATATAGTCCCTTATCATCCCCTCCAAGAGCTTGATAATTATTTAAATTTTGGCGTGGAGTTCCCCTTAAAATATATTGCCAGACCCAATGGGGGACCCCGTGCTGTTTTTTTAAAACATTTTGGCATGGAGTTCCCCTTAACCACTTCAATACACTGTATTATATATACTCTGCACTATATACCATGCACTGTATTATATATATACTGTACACACTACACTGACTGCACTATACAGTATCTCACAAAAGTGAGTACACCCCTTGCATTTTGTAAATATTTTATTATATCTTTTCATGTGACAACATTGAAGAAATGACACTTTGCTACAATGTAAAGTAGTGAGAGTACAGATTGTATAACAGTGTAAATTTGCTGTCCCCTCAAAATACCTCAACTCACAGCCATTAATGTCTAAACCGCTGGCAACAAAAGTGAGTACACCCCTAAGTGAAAATTTCCAAATTGGGCCCAATTAGCCATTTTCCCTCCTTGGTGTCATGTGACTCGTTAGTGTTACAAGGTCTTAAATTTGGTGTTATCGCACCCTCTCATACTGGTCACTGGAAGTGCAACATGGCACCTCATGGCAAAGAACTCTGAGGATCTGAAAAAAAAGAATTGTTGCTCTACATAAAGATAGCCTAGGCTATAAGAAGACGATGCCAAGACCCTGAAACTGAGCTGCAGCATGGTGGCCAAGACCATACAGCGGTTTAACAGGATAGGTTCCACTTAGAGCAGGCCTCGCCATGGTCGACCATAGGAGTTTAGTGCACGTGCTCAGCGTCATATCCAGAGGTTGTCTTTGGGAAACAGACATATGTGTGCTTCCAGCAAA
Source organism: Aquarana catesbeiana (assembly GCF_042186555.1). Classification (NCBI taxonomy): domain Eukaryota; kingdom Metazoa; phylum Chordata; class Amphibia; order Anura; family Ranidae; genus Aquarana; species Aquarana catesbeiana. The sequence goes on from NC_133335.1 coordinate 89,076,099, forward strand.
GCTGCAGAGTTTGAAGGGGTGAGGGGTCAGCCTGTCAGTGCTCAGACCATATGCAGCACACTGCATCAAATTGGTCTGTATGGCTGTCATCCAAGAAGGTAGTCTCTTCTAAAGATGATGCACAAGAAAGTCTGCAAACAGTTTGCTGAGGACAAGCAGACTAAGGACATGGATTACTGGAACCATGTCCTGTGGTCTGATGAGACCAAGATAAAATTATTTGGTTCAGATGGTGGCAAGCGTGTTTGGCGGCAACCAGGTGAGGAGTGCAAAGACAAGTGCGTCTTGCCTACAGTCAAGCATGGTGGTGGGAGTGTCATGGTCTGGGGCTGCATGAGTGCTGCCGGCACTGGGGAGCTACAGTTCATTGAGGGAACCATGAATGCCAACATGTACTGTGACATACTGAAGCCGAGCATAATCCTCTTCCTTTGGAGACTGGGCCGCAGGGCAGTATTGCAACATGATAATGACCACAAACACACCTCCAAGATGACCACTGCCTTGCTAAAAAAGCTGAGGGTAAAGGTGATGGACTGGCCAAGCATCTCTCCAGGCCTAAACACTATTGAGCTTTTGTGGGGCATCCTCAAACAGAATAAGTGTAAAAACCCTGTGAGCTGCTAAAATTAACATAATTGCATCCTCAAACAGAAGGTGGAGGAAAAAAAAAAAAGATGAAACCCTCATTAAGACCAATAAGTTCAACTACTAGGTTTGAGAGCCAGTGTGTATGCCTGGGGAAAAATAAACATCTGCTGTCTCAGATGTATAGCCTGATATTGGGTACCCAAAAGAATACAGTCCCATACTTTATTAGGGAATGGGAAAGGGAGTTAAATAAGGTACTGTCAGACGAACAAATTAAAAAAAAATGATTAAATCAACTTATTTAACATCCATAAGTTCGTATGTTCAGGAAATGGCCTATAAATTCCTGACAAGGTGGTATAGGACACCAGTAAGACTAAACAAGATGTACCCAGCAGCGGATGCCCGGTGCTGGAGAGGATGTGAACAAAGGGGTACATTTCTCCATTTGTGGTGGGAATGCCCCAAGATCCAAGAATTTTGGGTAGCAATCGCACCATGGATCGAGAGCCTGACCCCAAGATTTATAGAACGTACACCTTTGGATTTCCTGTTTCATGGAACAACCAGCCCAATTAAAGCCTATAGGAAGAGCATTACACCACATCTATTAAATGCAGCTAAAATATTAATCCCCAGATTCTGGAAAAAGACCGCTTGCCCAACACTAGGGGATTGGAAAAAGGAGGTGAACAGAATTATGGAAGCTGAAAGGTGGATTCATGTAGTAAGGGACAAAAAAGGGGAATTCAAGAAAATATGGGCAGGCTGGACACAGTGTGTACATGAGATAGATTAAGAGGAAATATGGGAAAGGCGAGGGTAGCAATGACTCTATAAGAACCTTAGTATAACTGTACTGTATATGGTCTTAGCTATAAAGGAATAAGGTGTTAAAGTGCGAAATATGAACAGGATAGATATAAGCCGGGGTTCCCCCTTTTTTTTTTTTTTTTGCTGCTGTCTCCCTCTTCCTCCCCTTTCCCTTTACCCCTTTAACTGGATGCCTACTCCTGGTGAAGGGGGAGAAGGAGAGGGTGTGTTGAGTCAAGTGGAGGTGGAGAGTTTGGCACTTGTAGGTAGGGAGTAGTGGGTTGGGAAGTTTGTTTATTCATAACTAGGATGCAAACCCCCTTTCGGGTTGTTTTTTTTTTTTTTCTTCACGAGATAGAAATAATATTTCATTATGGCCGTGAGTGGCCTCTTACATTATATGGGGTTGGGCAAACACATGGAGGTAGGTGAAGGGACCTATATTGGCTTCAATTAATTCAACTTTCCCTCTCTTTTTTTTTTCTCTGACACTTAGAATTGAGGAATTAGGCCAGGAAAGCCGATATACACAATATGGGTAATCAATAATAATCAGAGAATGTATGGTGGGGTTTTTTTTTTGTATTGTTTGGGTTTGCTTAATACGTTGACTTGTGGTTGTAGGTGCTTGGAGTGTCACTGAGGAACTATATCATATAGATCGATACACACAATTATTGGGAACTATATTAATCACAGGGTATATATATTTGTGTATATATATATATATATATATATATACACACATACATACATACATACGCATATATATATATATATATATATATATATATATATATATATATATATATATATATATATATATATATACACTTTTATATTTTTTGACACAGAGATGATTTTTTTTTTTTAGGTGAACACATGACTCAAATGGGAAGAATGGAGAGTGAAGATATGGGGTGGGTATTTAGTGTGGGCTGAGGAGAGGGGCGGAGATAGACAGCGCTTAGAAAAGGAAGGGAATTTTATATATATATATTTATATTTTTTTAGTGGGGGGGTAGGGTTAGTACAACCAGTTAACTGCTGACAAGAGAATGGTGTAACTAGCTTGTTTCTCGTTTACCTGTCTATGTTTAACTTTGTGCAGTTATTGTAAAGCATGGAATGAAGAATGTATAATTGTGAATTGTGGAATTTATAATAGAAAATAAAGAAAACATTTTGATTATAAAAATGCAGCTTATCAGTGCCCACCAAATGCAGCCTACCAGTGCCCACCAATTGCAGCCTACCAGTGCGCATCAAATGCAGCTTATTAGTGCCCATCAAATGCAGCTTATTAGTGCCCACCAAATGCAGCTTATTAGTGCCCACCAATTGCAGCCTGCCAGTGCCCACCAATTGCAGCCTGCCAGTGCCCACCAATTGCAGCCTGCCAGTGCCCACCAATTGCAGCCTGCCAGTGCCCACCAATTGCAGCCTGCCAGTGCCCCTGGATCACACAGAGCGGCGATGATCTTCTACTGTCACGGAGCTTAAGTTTGAATCTGTCAGGCAGCCACTGTAACAAAGTCCCGCCTCTTAGACCGGCTCGCGGCTCCTATGATACACGTCACACTGATTAAATTTCACTGCATTGGATCAGTGTTCCATCTGTTACAGGAGCATGTCTAGGAGGCGGGACTTTGTTACAGCGCTGCCCAGGGGCGAACTGACAACTCCTGGGGCCCCCGGACAATAGGAGATCATGGGCCCACAAGGTTTAAAGATGGCTGCCATCATACCCTCCACACTCCTCTCCTGTACATACTGCCCACTGTCATATCCTCCACACTCCTCCCCAGTACATACTGCCCACTGTCATACCCTCCAAACTCCTCTCCTGCACATACTGCCCACTGTCATACCCTCCACTCTATGACAGAGGGCAGTGTACAGGAGAGGAGTACGGGGGGTATGACAGTGAGCAGTATGTACAGGAGAGGAGTGTGGAGGGTATAACAGAGGGCAGAATGTACAGGAGAGGAGTGTGGAGAGTATGACAGTGGCATTATATATAGAAGAGGTGTGGGGAGGGTATGACAGTGGCTATATATACACAGGAGAGGAGTGTGGAGGGTATGACATTGGGCAGTATGTAAAGGAGAGGAGTGTGGAGGGTATGACAGTGGCAGTATATACAGGAGAGGAGTGTGGAGGGGATGACTGCATGCAGGAGGGAAGTACAGATGGTTTGAAGGCAGTTGTGGGGGGATGTCTTGCAAAGCACCACTGCCGAAGCGATTTGCAGGCGCTTCGGCAGCGCTGGTCATTGATTTCAATGGCAGGGGCATTTTGGGAGTGTTGTACTGAGTTTGGATAACAGGGTTAAATTGGATGGTCATATATCAAGTTCTCATTAACTGGACAGAGCAGTTGGGGGTTGTTTATATAGAGAGGGCTGCCTGTCAGTTTGGGAAGTGTCTGTCAGCTTTGGGAAGTTGCTGCACACTCTAACTGCCACAACCCCCCTCTCTCTCTGCAATATTTTCCAGTTTACCTTGTCACCTAGGACCCTTCACTGCAAAACAAATCCTTCTAGCAGAAACTTTGCAGCTTACTTCCCCAGACTTCCCCCAGAACAGCTCATCTTCCTACAGTGTGCTCCTCCCGATTCTACCAGCTGATGGGTGACACCAGGATCGGAGCTTGTAACTACTGTACACACTGCTGGGCAGTGTGTGTAGTTAGAAGCAATGATTGCTGGCCCCAGAGTAGCAAGTAAGCTGACCTGAATGCTCAGTCCACCCCTGTCGCTGCCGGAACACCGGATAATTCAAAACAAAGCACCCAAGGAGAGGAGGAGGGAGGGGAGCACTCTGGCATTTCGGCGCCCCCCCCCTGCGATGCCTGGGTGCGCTGCACACCACGCAACTGCCCAGGATTGTCCCTGGGTGTACTCACTTTTGTTACCAGCGGTTTAGACATTAATGGCTGTGTGTTGAGTTATTTTGAGGGGACAGCAAATTTACACTGTTATACAAGCTGTACACTCACTACTTTACATTGTAGCAAAGTGTAATTTCTTCACTGTTGTCACATGAAAAGATAAAATAAAATATTTACAAAAATGTGAAATTGTGACATACTGTATATTCTCCACTGTATTATACATACTACAATGACTGCACTATATACTCTGCAATGTAGTATATATACACACACACTACACTGACTGCACTATATACTCTAAACTGTATTATATATGCACTACACTGACTGCACTATATATTCTATTATATATACTACACTGACTGCACTATATACTCTATTATATATACTACACTGACTGCACTATATACCAATTACCTGCCTAATCTCTATTCATTCACTATATGTAAGCAGCCGCCTTATATAGTGTGGGGCGTGGCCTTAGCCCCTGAGCCATGATTGGCCAAAGGCAGGATGGCTCTCAGCAGATCGCACTGTGATTGGCCAAAGCATGCAGATCAGGTGCATGCTTTGGCCAATCAGCAGCCGTCAATGCACTGCAGTCTCGCAGTGCATTATGGGCGGCTCTGCGATGGGCGAGCTTGCCACGAGCGCCCCATATGTATTATTCTACGAACAAACGAACAACTGATGTTCGAGTCGAACCTACGTTTGAACATCGAGCCCATCCCTAGTGTGAACCCAGGCTTAGACAGCAATGAAAAAACTGAAACCAGCATAAACCCTTCTTCATTATAACCAGACCTCAAAAATGTGATTAGATATAGATTCCTTTTTGGTTTTCATTTTTAAATTTGCTTTCGGGTACTGCCACCACCATTTCTTGTAAGGTAAACTGGCAGTGAAGCCTTGCGGCTTCAAAGCCGGTTCCCTACTGTGCATGAATGACGCGTGCTGTGCTTTGTGAATGGCCTGACGGCGGGGGAAGGAGGAGGGGGGCCGAACATCCAGGGGACTTTGCCACGGCGAGGTCACCCAGAAGTGGGGAGGGGTACCCCCTCCCCCCTAAAAAGGTGCCAAATGTGGCAGCGGGGGGGCAAACAAGCGGAGCTTCCCCTTTTGGGTGGAGCTCTGCTTTAAGTGGTACATAGGGCTATCCTAATATATTAACGTGTATGCAAAGCCCAACAGTGGTATCTGTATGTACACTGCTAGAAATCTTGTGATCCGATAATAGTCAGCAAAGACAGAGCACAGTAGGGTATCACTTGGTATTGTTCACAACTCTCCTTGGACAACAGGACACCTCCACCCATATAAAATGGAGAGATGGAGGTAGTCTAGAGTCCTTAACATTTCCTGTGCTAGGATGACATTGCTGCCTGCCCCTTTATAGATGCAGTAGGGTGAATCACTAGGTGAAAATACAATTAGAAAAACTTGAAGAAAGAAAAATATTGCAGCAACCACCTCTGTAAACTGGTAAGTCATAATACAGACCATTTGTAAAGGGGTTTACATACCCTTTAAGCAAAGTTATGATGATTACCTTGAGTTTTTTACTTGGCCGCTGATTCTACTGCTTGTGCCAGCTCTTGTGACCAGCAGAGATGCACTACAGAGGTCCGTTAAAATCTTCTCTCTGTAACAGCGATCCGCTGTTTTGTTAGTATGAGAAAGATAACTTGCAAAGATGTATTTATCTGCATCAGAACAGGTTTTCATTGTCCATGTCTCGCATATCCGACGGATGAATTGGCTGGTAATATTTGGTAGGTTGAACCTAAAAGCAAAAATGAAAAAGTGATAACAGAAATTGGGTTGTATTTCAGACCATTTATTTTGCTTTGACTAGAGCTAGGAAGGATTTTAACCCTAGTCAGATTTTTTGTGCTATCCAAAGCTCCATCGGAGGACCCTTCTTTCCTGGCCCATCCTCCCGTCAGCACATAATGGGTTAACACCTCCTTTGGAGCCCCCAATGACCACATGTTCCAAGCTAAATATAAAAGACAGCCCCTCCTATGCTGATTGCAGTTGGTAAGTAATTTGTTTGCTGCATCCCCGCCTGCTGAACCTACCCCTCCATGTTCAGCCTCTCATGGAGTTGGAAGACCCTGAATGCTGAAGTTAAATATTTCTAAGAACTGGGTGCCTTTTTGTGCCAAGGCTAAACAGCATTGATATACAGTCAGGTCCATAAATATTGGGACATCAACACAATTCTAATCTTTTTGGCTCTATACACCACAATGGATTTAAAATGAAACAAACAAGATGTGCTTTAACTGCAGACTTTCAGCTTTAATTTGAGGGTATTTACATCCAAATCAGGTGAACGGTGTTGGAATTACAGCAGTTTGGATATGTGCCTCCCACTTTTTAAGGGACCAAAAGTAATGGGACAATTGGCTGCTCAGCTTTTCCATGGCCAGGTGTGTTATTCCCTCATTATCCTATTTACAAGGAGCAGATAAAAGGTCCAGAGTTAATTTCAAGTGTGCTATTTGCATTTGGAATCTGTTGCTGTCAACTCTCAATATGAGATCCAAAGAGCTGTCATTATCAGTGAAGCAAGCCATCATTTGGCTGAAAAAACAAAACAAACCCATCAGAGAGATAGCAAAAACATTAGGTGTGGCCAATACAACTGTTTGGAACATCCTTAAAAAGAAAGAACGCACCCGTGAGCTCAGCAACACCAAAAGACCTGGAAGACCACGGAAAACAACTGTGGTGGATGACCGAAGAATTCTTTCCCTGGTGAAGAAAACACCCTTCACAACAGTTGGCCAGATCAAGAATACTTTCCAGGAGGTAGGTGTATGCATGTCAAAGTCAACAATCAAGAGAAGACTTCACCAGAGTGAATACAGAGGGTTCACCACAAGATGTAAACCATTGGTGAGCCTCAAAAACAGGAAGGCCAGATTAGAGTTTGCCAAACAACATCTAAAAAAAGCCTTCACAGTTCTGGAACATCCTCCTATAGACAGATGAGACCAAGATCAACTTGTACCAGAGTGATGGGAAGAGAAGAGTATGGAGAAGGAAAGGAACTGCTCATGATCCAAAGCATACCACCTCATCGGTGAAGCATGGTGGTGGTAGTGTCATGGCGTGGGCATGTATGGCTGCCAATGGAACTGGTTCTCTTGTATTTATTGATGATGTGACTGCTGACAAAAGCAGCAGGATATGAATTCTGAAGTGTTTCGGGCAATATTATCTGCTCATAATCAGCAAAATGCTTCAGAACTCATTGGACGTCGCTCCACAGTGCAGATGGACAATGGCCCGAAGCATACTGCGAAAGCAACCAAAGAGTTTAAGGGAAAGAAGTGGAATGTTATGCAATGACCAAGTCAATCACCTAACCTGAATCTGATTGAGCATGCATTTCACTTGCTGAAGACAAAACTGAAGGGAAAATGCCCCAAGAACAAGCAGGAACTGAAGACAGTTGCAGTAGAGGCCTGGAAGAGCATCACCAGGGATGAAACCCAGCATCTGGTGATGTCTATGCATTCCAGACTTCAGGCTGTAATTGACTGCAAAGGATTTGCAACCAAGTATTAAAAAGTGAAAGTTTGATGGATGATTGTTAATCTGTCCCATTACTTTTGGTCCCTTAAAAAGTGGGAGGCACATATCCAAACTGTTGTAATTCCCACATCGTTCACCTGATTTGGATGTAAATACCCTCAAATTAAAGCCGAAAGTCTGCAGTTAAAGCACATCTTTGTTTCATTTCAAATCCATTGTGGTGGTGTATAGAGCCAAAAGGTTTAGAATTGTGTCGATGATATCAAAAATATCAATATTTATGGACCTGACTGTATTGTACAGGTGTGGTATAATAGCAGCTCTGCAATGTCATAATTTCTGTCTTCTTATATGCAGTGCACCGCACTGCTCTCCTGGCTTTATTGTCAGTTTGAGAGCGTCTGTGAATGGTGTCAGAGTGTGGGGAGATGGGCAACAAAAGACTGGAACCGCCAGACGACATGCAATGGTGTAACTGATTTTGGAGGTCTGCAGTTGGGAGGGCTTCTCTCCCTATCTCTCTCTGCAGTCCTGCCAGGTAAAGGACTTACCTCAGATTCTGGCTGAGTCTGTCTGTCTGTCTCTGGATGTGCTGTCCTGGCTCCCCCGCTATGCTGTGTACTTCTGTGGGTTTGACAGTCTGACTGGTTTTTGTCTCTGACTCTGACTGTGTCTGATGCCTGCCTTTGGAAATGCTGTCTGAAGCTCACCTGCAGATACTTCTAAAGTGAGTGGATGAAGGCAGATGGCTCTCAAAATGACAGGGTTCCATGTTTTTTGGTGAGAGGCAAGATGCTTTTCTCCATATATTTTGTGCAAATATGAGCTTGCCACACCTGTTAGTGGCACAGAAGATTAGCAAAGGTAGGAGGGGGCGAGGTGGGACATGGAGCCCAAAGAAAATATGCAAATTAAGGTGTTTTGCATTATTTTAGGAGCAGAAACCCTGAACGCAAACGCTCCAAAAAAAAATAAGACCCGCCAACGATCACAGGATGACGACACCTAACAGATTGTCACATTCATTAAGCATGTGGTCAATACACTCTAAAGGAGTTGCTTCCACTTACCCTGTGAAGGGACAGAATCCAGGAAATTGGCACATGCATTTTATGCCAGCATGATAGAAGATGCCTTGCCAAGCTCAGGGTGCATTTTGGACTTGCATGCAGTCTGCAGTGGCAGAGCAATGAAATTGCACAGGTTGCCTCACAAGCATGTGGTTGTGTAAAATTCTAAGACCTATTAAGGCGGCTATAGCAGAATGTATGCTGCAAATATCCACGCCAGAAGCAACACCCATAACGATAGAGCGTAAATCGCTCATTTATGAAGGATGGTCTTTTCCCATAATGGCAGAGCGTAAATCGCTCGTTCATGAAGGATGGTCTTTTCCCATAATGGCAGAGTGTAAATTGCTAGTTCATGAAGGATGGTCTTTGCCCATAATGGCAGAGCGTAAATCGCTCATGGAGGATGGTCTTTTCCCACAATGATAGAGCGTAAATCGCTCGTTGATGGTCTTTTCCCAACAATGATAGAGCGTAAATCACTCGTTGATGGAGGATGACAGAGACCTTGTCAGAAGACCAATTTACAGTAACAAGTTCCCTAAGCTTTATCCATCTAAAATGGCTGATGTATCTTTATGCACTGCACTTCCAGGGGTGATTGCTGCCCTCTTGTGTCTGGTGCAGCAAGTGCCGTTGCCTTTTTATAATTTGGTTGCCTTCAATGGACTTGTTCACACCAGATGCAGTCCAGTGCATTTTTATTTCTGCATCAAGAACACATGGATAGTTTTTAACTTTGATTCCAATTACTTAATTCACACCAGTACAAGGCATTCTAGTGCTGTCAACAGTAGAATGTTGCATTGTTTTTTTATAGGAACACAATCGGGAAAGTGGCAAAACACATTTAGAATGCATCAAAAACACTCATGCAGAAACACATCTGGAATGCAGAAACTGTGGTGATCTGGCCATCAGGCTTGCACAGAATCTAAACAGTGACAGATTTTGCCTGCCAATCAGCAATAAAGTTAACTTTAATATATTAACTTCAGAAATGGCATTACATTCACCATTGGAAACTGCAAGATTTGGCACAGTTTATGGAAAGAGTAGAACCTGGCAACTGACTTTTGTTTGATGCTTTTGATAGGCCTAGTACAAGTGCTGGCACACTCAGTCACTGCTAGGAGAGCATTGTGGTTATGCCACTGGAGGGCAGGCGGAACTTCTACACAAGCCTTCGACATTTCCTATAATGGGAGGTTATTGTTCGGCGAAACGCTGAACACAATTAAGCGAATGACAGGAGGAAAAGTCTGGACTGTAGCCACAGACTAGTAAGAGGAAGTCACCATCCTTCACTCAAGCCCACTGAACTTCAAAGGGTGCAGGAGGCCAAATCTTATAGGACAGGCTACAGATTTAATAGATCACAATGGAGGTATCTCAAAGTTACTTTTGGCATGAAATAAGTCCAGAGCAACCTGCTAAGATGGCTGAAAAGTCTTTTAAAGGTACGTCCAACCAGTCTCTTCCAGTTGGGGCCAGGGGGCCTAAGTGAAGTAGATGATTGTAACTTCCTTCTGGAGGGTTTGAACAACAATCGCCAAAGACCAGTGGGTCCAGAAGACAGGTGGGTGGACAATGGAGAACCGATCTCAGAAGAGAAAATGTTTGCAAAATGTTTATACTGCTACTAGGCCATCAAGCCAGTAATGCCAAAAACAAAGACTCATCAGGGGGCCTTTCTCCCCAGTTTTTGTAGTACCTAAGGCAGGAGACTCCTGACCTGTTTCAGTTTGAAGGCATGTAATGTGTTCATATACATCAAGAGGTTCAAGATGTAGTCCATGCAAACAGTCACAGGTACAGTTCAGCAGGAGGAACAGTTGGAATCATTCCGGCCAACTCATACTCCCATGTACCGATCAATGCCGAACACCAGAGGCTTGTAAGATTTGTGTGGCCAGAGGTCACTTCTAGTTGTCTGCCTTTTACAGAATTGGCACAGCCCCAGGAATCTTTTTGAAGATCTTGTTGGCAGTGGTGGTACCTTGGGCCAGGTGGCACAGGAGGGCATTTCAATTTGCCTTCTTTAGCCTATGAGCTGGGCTGTCTGTGGATCAGAAAATCTTTGTGCCTATACAAATTCAACAAGAACTGACATTTTGGACATCGTCACTGTGCTTTTTTGGGAGGCATGCCTCTCAGCCCAGGAAATAGGATGATTCTGAAGCCTGATTCCAGTCTCTGGGGCTGGGGAGTCCACAATCTGAAGAAACAAGTGCAAGGCCATTGGAGTGCAGACTCCTCAAGTATCTTGAATGGAAGAAAGCCTTTTTCTAGCATTGCAAGCCTTTCAAGATTTTAAAGGGGTTGACAACAAGACAGTAGTAGCCTACATTGCCTAGAAAGGGGACACGAAAAGTCTTTTTCTTGTTGCATCTTGCAAAGAAACTTCGTGGGGCAGAGAATCACTTAGTCAGTTAAGGTTGGTCTTCTTGCCAGGGAAGCAAAGCCAATTATTGGTTCGGTTAGGCAGAATATTTTTGCCTATATTGCCTCATACCAATGTTGGTCCTATGGGGCGTTCCAGCAGTAGCTCTCAGGGAGACTTCACTGAACATGCAGCTTCTGATATTTGCAACAGTATACCAATGCAAAGACTCCGTCAAGGGGTTCACAGTGCCATGTTTGATAACTTGTTTGATAACAAGTGATAACAATTTTCTGTTTTTTGGTCCTGCTTACAAAAGGGTGCAATAGACAGGAAGCAAGAGGTAGTTTAAAACAGTTGTCATCAACCCTGTCCTCAGGGCCCACTAACAGGCCAGGTTTGCAATATAACTGAAATACATCACAGGTGATATCATTTGCTGCTCAGTGAATGCAGTACTCTAGTCTGCATCTCCCCAAGGAAATACATAAAACCTGGCCTGTTAGTTGGCCCTGAGGACAGGGTTGATGACCACTGGTTTAAAAGACCTGAGTTGTAGCCAATCCTAGTCTACTAGAAGAACACACATTTTTGATATTTGTCTGTTTTGGAGAATTCCCTTTCCTTTCAGGTCTTATTCGGCAGTACAGAATGTGGGAGGGCCAATCTTTTAAAAAACAAAGCCCAGGATAGCAGTAAAAACATAACAGCTTTACAGGGACTTAATGTGTTACTAAACCCAGCAATATGAAAATAGTTCAATCCCCCCCCCACAGTGCCCACAGCTTATAAATATTCTTTTTAAATTAAAGTACTGCCACTATATACTTTTTTTGGATGATCTGTATACCATGGTTACATGATAAACTGCACAGTTTCTCCAGTGCTGAGAGTTTAGGTAGGAGGAGATTTCCACTTCAGCCTGTATACATGCCCAAATATGTGATGTCAATATCATGTGACCTGGCTAGCTCTGAGAACAAGTAAATGTTCTCTCCAGCATAAAAGACACATCTGAGCATGTGCAGGTCGGCTGCCCTGCCTGTGTTAGCTGGTCTTCCCCAGGTAGACAGTGCAGGAGGGGCCGGATCTTTGCATACAGGATAAAACAGCCTTTTTACACAATGAAGAGGATTAACCCCTTAAGTTCCACAGCGAGTATAACAAACACACTATTCTGCATATACAGACTGATTTTACTGTTGTGGGTTTAGTAACACTTTAACTATGAAAATTATATCTATGCAAAAAGATTACAAAATGAACTCCTAATCACCTGTTATGATATCTTCTTAAATCATTTGATACTTTGTAAATTTTCTTCCCCGATGACGATACAAAGAATGCTTCCTCTGTGGAGTTTTTTTTCAAAAATGTTGGCCTTATGTGTTCATAATATATTTTAAACCACTGGAAAAATCAATATAAAAAAAAAAAAAAATCAGTATGTCAACATTTATTTTTTATCCCCCAAACGCTTTCTTTTTAGCATATTACCATCTCTTCATTTTCAGTTAATGCAAATGCAGCTACTTGGTGTGTCAATGTCTTATGGAGCTGAACCCCAATGACTGTAAAATAGGCTGTGCATTCAGGAGTGACATGCTGGTGGTGCACTCGTTTCTCCCATTCATAAACCTAGGAATACATGATAAAGTACATAATAACATACATGATATTCTCTGCATTCACACAGTCTTAAAATCTTTACTTACAGTCATGTTTGTGACCACCCCTGGTCTCTGGAGGTGTTTAAGTACCAACACAGCTTCCAGATAGTAGACAACTTCCAATTTCATACTCAGATCTAAAATCTGATTGTTTTGGGCTCTGTTAATGGCTTCAAGAAAAGACTTGTTTGCTACCTCTAGCAGCCTGCGGCATTCAGCTGGAGTTTTTGAAACGCTCAACATTGACTGAAACCTGTAATTAGTTAATGTGAAGGGTATAGCTTTGTAGGAAGCTCAAGGAAATGACAATATAGTCAGAATAATCAGCACATTCAAAGCCCATATTACCGTTTGCCGACTATGTCTCGGGATATGCTTTTCCTTATTTTCTTCATCATGCCATCAGTGACTTTTATAAAAAATGAGCAGCATTCGAAAAGTTGAAAATCCCTGACAAACAGGTCTGTAGCACTTATCTGATATGTCACAAAGCGCCGCACATGCTTTAAATAGCGACATATTGTCTGGCTTGTTAAGTATCGTTTAAGGGCATTAAAGTAATGGTTCACTTTTTTAATGTCCTTCACAAAATTTAGGTTTATATATTTATCGTTCATATAAAACAAAAATCTGGCCACATCTTCAACCTAGGGGGGAAATAAAAGAAAACAAAAAAAGATTATAAATTGAATCAAGAGCATACAACAATGTTAGCACAGAGAAACATAAAGAGCACATTGATAAGGGTTTACAGAGGCAAAGCTGGCAACCTGGCAAGTCAAGTGAAAGAGATAGAGGTATTCAGTGATGAAATTGGGTCAGTTCACCATGTAAAAGAACACCATAAGTGGAATTCAAAATAGTCCTATTGACAAATTTTAGAAATTCCTCTGCAATTTGGAAAATTCTGTATGGTTATATTTAAAGTGGAGTTCCACCCACTTTTACAACTCTTCAGCATCCCTCACTAAACTGTGCACTGCAAACGAATTGGATATCTTTAAATTTTTTTTCTCAACACCTACTGAATATCTGCTGTATTCATTTTTCACTTCCTCCTCCCTAGCCGTGGCTGATTGCATCATTTCCTGTTTGCAATGCCTTCTGGGAAGGGGCGGCAACTTCTCTGACACTGCCGTTGCTATGGAAACCTGACCTGAAACCTATTACTCTGCTTGTGCTGCACTGAGCATGTGCGAGATCTGCAAGGATGAGATCCAGGAAGAAATACAGTCTGGCTTCAGATGCCCACACTTATGACCACGGCCTGCTGTAAGTTTATAAAATAACAAACTACTGCTATAAATGAAAAAAACAGACCTTAGTTTACAGACTAACTTTACTAGAATACATTAAGCTTGTGTATTATATGGGTATTTTTATTTAAAAAGTATAATTTTGGCTGGAACACCACTTTAAGTGACTGAGAAGTTAGTTTACTGGTAACTACATGCAGGGAGTATTCTGGAACTGAGTATGGGACTCCTCCCAGCAGATATAGGAATCACAAATTGGAAAACAATTTTAGGAGGAGACTCCATCCTGTCAACAGCCATTAATGATCCGAGAAAATTTGCTAGCTAATAACCCAGCACTGTACAAGCTGGAAATCCCTACTTTCCTAGAAAATCTCCAGGAAATAAAAGTTAAGTCTAAAGCAGGGTATACACTGACAGTTTTATACATTCAACCAGCAGGTTTAACGAAAATAAACTGACAGATTCCCACATTCACACAAGCAACATAGATGCAGGATCTCCCCCACAGTGCTATTGTATTCTGACAGTGGGAACTTCTCACTTCAGAATACACAGATCATTGCTACAGCCATTGGCTGCAAATGCTGATCAAATGCTGGTTTTCCAGCAAAACAGAAGCCGGTCTTGTAGGCTTCTGTTGGAACAGACAGTGGTACACACGTACTAAAATTCAGTCAGTTTATAGGCAGGTGCAGTCTATTTTCTCCACAGCAGGTGGCTCTCGGGCGCAGCAACAATGTTGCTGGAGAGGAAGTCAGGAGAATCAAGGTTCCTCTATGGTTTCCTGGGTCACTGGGGAAGCTATCCTATTGGATGCTGCTGCCGCATGTGACACGAGCAGCCATCTTGGGTCAGGCAGAGCCTATTTAAGGCCTTAGCTCCTGGGTTTTGGCAAACTTTGGCGAGTGGACAGAGAAGGGACAGGTACACTGTCTGAGAGACAGTAACAGTTCCAAAGTCAAAGTTCCTGTCATGAAGGATAAGCGTAAGGCCTCAGCTCTCTGGACCAACTCCGATTGGGACCAGATGGCCAAGCCCTCAACAGATGCTGTCATTTCAGCTGGAATCTACTCCTGTCATGCTACTGAACTGAGTGGGCCCAGCTTGGTAGCTGTCCCACAAGGCTTGTTGTGAACTGTTGTTTCATTCCTTAAATACAAGTTCCATTGCACCTGCCTGTGTGAATTATTGTCTCCGCACTATGCTGCTTACTTCGATTCATGTATACCAACTCGGTTTTTCATCAGCCTTCAAGTTATGTGGTTTTGCATGTGTGAAAGTGTTGCCCAAAGTTCTCTGCCTTTACTCACTCAAGTAGTAAAGGAACACTATACAAGAAATGGCTGTGACAGAAAGGAGCCTCCATTTGGAGCTTGTGACCTTTGTGCGTTTTCTGTCTCTAGTAGGTGGAGTCATGGTCTCAGGTGTGTTCCAGGGGAAACAACTCTAGAAATGTTAAACATTTTGCATTTTAATCTTCTAGCATGCAGTTTGATAATCAAATATAGTACAATAATGCTGGTTTTATACCTCCTGCTTAAAGTTCTTGATACCCAAACTGTCCTGTAGGTATGATGCAAAATCCTTGAGCAATGGAGCGTTCAGAGAATGCCTTTTGTACAATCCAGCGTTTTTCATTTTTATCCTTGTCTGCGTGGTCCACTTTATATATTGGATCCTTTATTTCCAAAGCATATATTACATTAGAAATGCAAAACAGGAAGAGTTTGTACTGATATGGCAACATTTTAAACAAAACTTTTGTGTATTTTTTAGTTACCTTGAAAAATTATCATCCTCTGATATATCATCTGCTTTATCCCCTTTTTCCTGTTCTATTTTCTCCACAGTGGGCAAATCGTGAGAGTCTTGAGAGATCACCTGATGTGAGTCTACGTGTGAGTGCAGTGATGATGCTGTGGAGTCCACTACAGAGTTTGACCTTTGATCTTCATAATTAGGCACAGACAATCTAAGTGCTCTATTCTCTTGAGAGTTTGCATTTGGTATTGAATGTTCTCTTTGGACTCTTGAATAAAAAATACTGATCAGTTAAGCTTTTATTCATGTGTTTTAATCCAAAACATCATATTTTGTGCAGGGGGCTAAATGTTAAACTCAGGAGAGTCT
>NC_133335.1:89095455-89172955 GCF_042186555.1 Aquarana catesbeiana
AGGCGAGAGAGAAGGCAAGAGAGAGAGAGAGGGGGGCGAGAGAGAGAGGGGGCGAGAGAGAGGGGGGGCGAGAGAGAGAGGGGGCGAGAGAGAGAGGGGGCGAGAGAGAGGGGGGGGCGAGAGAGAGAGGTGGCGAGAGAGAGAGAGAGGGGGGCGAGAGAGAGAGAGAGAGAGAGAGAGGGGGGGGAGAGAGAGAGAGAGAGAGGGGGCGAGAGAGAGAGAGAGAGGGGGCGAGAGAGAGCGAGAGAGGGGGCGAGAGAGAGCGAGAGAGAGAGAGGGGGCGAGAGAGAGAGAGGGGGCGAGAGAGAGAGGGGGCGAGAGAGAGCGAGAGAGAGAGGGGGCGAGAGAGAGAGAGAGGGGGCGAGAGAGAGGGGGCGAGAGAGAGAGAGAGGGGGGGCGAGAGAGAGAGAGGGGGCAAGAGAGAGAGGGGGGGGCGAGAGAGAGAGGGGGCGAGAGAGAGAGAGAGCGCGAGAGAGAGAGGGGGCGAGAGAGAGAGAGAGAGGGGGCGAGAGAGAGAGAGCGAGAGAGAGAGAGAGGGGGGCGAGAGAGAGAGAGAGAGAGAGAGGGGGCGAGAGAGAGAGGGGGGGCGAGAGAGAGAGAGGGGGCGTGAGAGAGAGAGAGAGAGAGAGAGAGGGGGCGAGAGAGAGGGGGCGAGAGAGAGAGAGAGGGGGCGAGAGAGAAAGAGAGAGAGAAGGCGAGAGAGAAAGAGAGAGAGAAGGCGAGAGAGAAAGAGAGAGAGAAGGCAAGAGAGAAGGCGAGAGAGAGAGAGAAAGAGAGAGAGAAGGCGAGAGAGAAGGCGAGAGAGAGAGAGAAAGAGAGAGAGAAGGCGAGAGAGAAGGCGAGAGAGAAGGCGAGAGAGAAGGCGAGAGAGAAGGCGAGAGAGAAAGAGAGAGAGGATAATAGAGGGAGATAGATAGATACCTTGAAAAATTATCATCTCAGAGAGAAATGGGGCTGGGGAGAAGGAGAGGGTGAGAGAGAGGTCAAGAAAGACAAGAGAGAAAGGGTGAGAGCAATGGGGAAGGGGAGAAAGGGAGGGGAAAAAAAGAGGAAGGGGAGATAGAGAGAGGGCGAGAGAGATGGGGCAAGGTAAAAAGAGGGCAAGAGAGATGGGGGCAAGGTAAAAAGAGGGCGAGAGAGATGGGGCAAGGTAAAGAGAGAGCGCGAGAGATGGGGCAAGGTGAAGAGAGGGCGAGAGAGAGGGCGAGGAGAGGGAGAGGGGAGAGGGCGAGGAGAGGGAGAGGGCGAGAGAGAGGGCGAGAGAGAGAGAGGGCGAGAGGGCGAAAGAGAGAGGGCGAGAGAGAGCGAGAGAGCGCAAGAGCATGCAAGAGCACAAGAGCGAGCGAGAGAGAGAATCATCCTCTGATATATCATCTGCTTTATCCCCTTCTACCTGCTCTATTTTCTCCACAGTGGGCAATTCATGAGAGTCTTCAGAGATCACCTGATGTGAGTCTACATGTGAACGCAGCGATGATGCTATGGAGTCCACTACAGAGTTTGACCTCCTTCGACCTTCATAATTAGGCACAGACAGTCTAAGACCCCTTTCACACTGAAGGCGCTTTTCAGGCACTTTAGAGTTAAAAATAGCGCCTGTAAAGAGCCTGAAAAGCACCTCTCAAGCCTCCCCAGTGTAAAAGTCTGAGTGCTTTCACACTGGGGCGGTGCGCTTGCAGGACTGAAAAAAGTCCTGCAAGCAGCGTCTTTGGGGCGGTGCGGGAGCGATGTATACACCGCTCCTAAATCGCCCCTGCCTATTGAAATCAATGGGCAGTGCTGCCGAAGTGCCTGCAAAACGCTTTTAACCCTTTCCTCAGCCGCTAGAGGGGTTAAAAGTGCACCGCTAGCGGCCAAAAAGTGCAGCTGAAACGACAATATAGCACCGCTAAAACTAGCATCGCTTTACCTCTAATGTGGCCACGCTAGCAGTGTGAAAGGAGTCTAAGTGCTCTATTCTCTTGAGGTTTTGCAGTTGTCATTGAATGTTCTCTTTGGACTCTTGAATAAAAAATGCTGACCAGTTAAGTTTTCATTAATGTGTTTTAATCCAAAACAACATATTTTGCGCAGGGGGACTGAATGTTAAACTCAAGAGGGTCTAAGTGAGAGAGGGCAAGAGTAAAAGAGAGAAGGTGAGAGAGATGAGCAGGGGAGAAAGAGAAGAAGGAGAGAGCGAGAGCAAGAGAAGAAGGAGAGAGCGAGAGCAAGAGAAGAAGGAGAGAGCGAGAGCAAGAGAAGAAGGAGAGAGCGAGAGCAAGAGAAGAAGGAGAGAGCGAGAGCAAGAGAAGAAGGAGAGAGCGAGAGCAAGAGAAGGAGAGAGCAAGAGAAGGAGAGAGCGAGAGCAGGAGAGAGCGAGAGCAGGAGAGAGCGAGAGCAAGAGAAGGAGAGAGCAAAAGCAGGAGAAGGAGAGAGCGAGAGAGGGAGCGTGCAAGAGAAGTTAAGGAAGAAAGAAAGGTGAGTGAGATGAGCAGAGGGGGGAGAGAGAGAGAGAGCAAAGGAAGGCGAGAGAGAGAGGGGGAAAGAAAGCGAGAGAGAGAGAAAAAGAGAGAAAGACACAGAAGGCAAGAGAGAGAAAGACAGGGAGAAGGTGAGAGAGAGGCAAAGAGGGCAAGAGAGAGGGCGAGTGAACAATTTTTAGAATTTAGTATTCTATTCCTTCAAAAAAAGAAGGTCACATTTTTGCTAATAAAAGGAAGCATCTATCCAAGGATAACAATACAAGTTACAATCTGACTGTACAATCTTTGTACAAATTGATTTTATATTTACCAAAACTGTCTTACAGGGACCTACATAAAGGTAATTAGGCAGACCCCTGCACTACATGGTTTAGTAGATCTAAAGGAGAATTTAATATTAGATTGTAACCTGTGTGGAAAGTTTAAGACAAAAGTGTGGAAAGGTGAGCCTTACATACCTCAGTAAGCTGGGTTTGTTCTTTATAAATATTCCTGCTTTTTCCAAACGGTTTATATGGTTTTCAATTTTTTCAGGAATAATACATTCTACAATTTCATTGTAATCAAAAACACGCTCTTTGGCATATTTCAGCAGGCTTTTTCTTGCACTGGCAACAGCTTCTTTGATTTGCTTATCAGAGGAATCACGCATGCAAACCCTCCGAAGGTGCGTGGATAGGCGAGTTTCAACTTTTAGACAACTAGCACACACAAGTGGAGTTCTTGGAGTTCCTGACATCCTGAAAGGGGAAATTATTTTTTACAGAGAAACAGACCAGCATAGCAATAGAAATAAGAATGTGTAAATTGGTAAAGAGTGGTTCACACAGATAGTGCAAACACAAACAATGCCCAGCACTTAGTTCTTTCCAGCCAATGTATTCAAAATTCAGTTTTAAAAGTTCTTATATCCTGAAAATGTGTGTGAAGCTGGCCATACACTACACAACCTAATTGTTCTTTTCCCCAAAACTATGTGAAAGGAAGGAACAATTAAGTACTGTCCGCAATACTTTTTTTATTTGCCTGAGATCGAAGCCCCTGCGGCTGTCCTCGTACACCGCTCCGGTGGCCGACATCACTCCCAGGGTTACTTACGGGTATCGCGGGCTCCGGTGCTGTGATTGGCCAGAGCCGCGATGATGTCACTCCCACGCATGTGCGCGGGAGCCGCTTACAATGGCACACTCACTGAAGCAACGGCACATACATGCCGTTGCTTCAGTGTGCATGTGTCAATGATGTCGGCACATGCAAATACAGGGATATCTCTTAAACCTTTCAGGTTTAGGAGATATCCAGGGTAGCTACAGGTAAGTCTTATTATAGGCTTACCTGTAGCAAAAAGTGTGTTGTAAGGTTTACAAGCACTTTAGGTTCCAAGCACCACAACGTTTTAGCAAAGTGTTAATAAGATAATCTCTGAAAAAAAAAAACCCACACACAAGCAAATGTACACAGTAATGGTATTTAAAGGGTTACTGCACTTTTGTGGAAAAATATTAGCACATTAAAAACATAATATAGCGTATACAATTGTGACACAAGTCATATTGTAGTTGTATTTTATTGAAAATTACCTTTCCATTCTTTAACTCTGTAACTTTCTGTAAAATGCAATGCAATATAGCTACCTGGAGGTGTTCTGTACACAGATGGTGTACAGGACGCCACCCAGAAATGTCATTTCCTGCTAGATTGGCTTACCGATTTTCCCAGAACTCTACACTAAGATACAAATTAGATTTTGAGTATCCCTGCAGCAAAAAAAAAAAATCATTTTAGTGACAGTCCCAAAGGGAGATCACGTCTAAAGGCATGCAGACCCTGCAACTTTTCTTGTTACAGCCCTGCAAGTGTTGATGCTTAATTATAAAAATACTCCCATTCACTTGGACATGGACATAGACAAGCAAACAGCTATTTCATCAGAATACCAAAAGGTAGGAATCTACAACAAAGTTTGTTAAAATCCCTGCAATGTACATAGATCACCCAAAGGGGAATGTTTTTTTTCTCAACAGAAGTGGAATTGCTCTTTAACCCCTTCCCGCTGACCGTACGCAGATATGCGTACTCGGCTCTCCGGGGTTATACCGGGATGATGCCCGCAGCTGCAGGCATCATCCCGGTACCGTTGTTTACAGCGGGCGATCGGCTACCCGTGTATAACAACCGATGCGGCTAAAAGCCGCTCGGCTGTTATACCGGCGGAGCGGGAGGGGACATCCCCCCCTCCCGCCGCTGTTACCGGGCCTCCCGTGCGATCGGGAGGCCCGGTGTCCATTCGGCTGCCTACGGCGGCTGGGGGCGGGCTGGAACGAAGCTGCGAGCGGCTTCGTTCCAGCCTTCTCGTTGTAAACGCGGAAGCAACGTCATGACGTCACTTCCCGTTTACTCGGCTGCCAATGACGCCGAATTTAAAAAAGTACACAGTATTCAGAATCGCCGTTTTCGGCGATCTGAATACTTTGAAGTGTAAAGGAGGGATGGGGGGTCTTTTAGACCCCCCATCCCTCCATAAAGACTACCTGTCACCACCTATTACTGTCACAAGGGATGTTTACATTGCTTGAGACAGCAATAAAAGTAAAAAAAAAAAAAATTTTTTAAACACAATTTATTAAGTACAAAAATAAAATAAAAAAAACATTTTTAAAGTGCCCCTGACCCCGCGAGCTCGCGCAGCGAAGAAAACGCATACGGAAGTCGCGTCCGCATATGTAAACGGTGTTCAAACCACACATGTGAGGTATCGCCGCGATCGTCAGAGCGAGAGCAATAATTCTAGCCATAGACCTCCTCTGTAGCTCAAACCTGGTAACCGTAAAAATTTTTTAAAGCGTCGCCTATGGAAATTCATAGGTACCGTAGTTCGTCGCCATTCCACGAGTGCGTGCAATTATAAAGGGTGACATGTTTGGTATCTATTTACTCGGCGTAACATCATCTTTCACATTATACAAAAAAATTGGGGTAACTTTACTGTTTGGATTTTTTAAAATTCATGAAAGTGTCACTTTTCCAAAAATTTGCGTTTAAAACACCGCTGCACAAATACCGTGTGATATAAAATATTGCAACAATCGCCATTTTATTCTCTAGATTCTCTGCTAAAAAAATATATATAATGTTTGGGGGTTCTAAGTAATTTTCTAGCAAAAAATACGGATTTTAACTTGTAAACACCAAATTTCAAAAATAGGCTTAGTCATGAAAGGGTTAAGCTTGGATAGTTGGTAAGATAAGGCAGGGAGAGGACTATGGATTGTGGGGGGAGTCACAGAGGTGAAAGTCATTGTAAAATTGGAGGATAATAATTTGGGAAAACTCTAGCTGGCCATAGACGTTTTGAAATCCTGCTGAACCGGTCGAGATTCCAGCCATCTATGGGCAGGCTGAATGTACCCAAGTTGATCCATTGATCAACTTGGGTACAACCAGCACGTCAGATTTTTAACATACAATTATTGCCAGTGGCTATAGCTGCTAGCAATAATTACTGTGTTCTCCTGGCAAGAACGACTTCCCACACCCCCCTGCCAGGAGAACACAGTAGATTGGCGTAAGGGATTCCCGTGGCTGCAGGGTTGGAAAAAAAATTGCACCACCTACGGCCAGCCTAAGGTTCACATTTAGTCCATTATCTTTTGTGTCAAATAGAATGACCATTCCTAGTTCAAAAGTTTTCCTTTCCTGAATAGTTTTGAAGTTCCATTTAAGAACCAACACACTAATGTCCTCCATAGTGTGGATTGGTTGTGAGAAATGATGTCCCACAGGGTTGCAAAAATCATCTTCATTGTGCTCTTTAACCACTTGTCGACCAGCCACCGTCATATGGTGGCAAGTCGGCTCTTTCCCTTGAATCGACATACCTGTACATCAGCTCCTTTAAGAGCCATAGCAGGCGTGTGCCCGCGGCACGGTAGGGGGACCTGATGCACGTGGCCTGACGCAGACACGAGAGCCAGAACAGTGATCTGTAAATGTAAATACACAAATCCCCATTCTGACAGGGGAGGAGAAACAGATCTGCTGTTCCAAGTAATTAAGTGTTCTTGCATAGCAAGACCAATTACTGTTATCTCACATATATATTATTATAGCCAAATTTACCACCCTAACTCCTCCCACAGTTTTTACACTACATAGACAAGTAATATACCGAAACGTGCGGATTGTTCCCGATTGGCGTTCTATTACTTTGTGGAACGTTTCATGGTTCACGAAATATTGTCGTTTTTGCGGCGAAATTGGTCCCATAGGAATGAATGGGGAAATGCTCAAAACTAGAGTGGGAGGTGACAAAAGCTGAAAAATCAGAACATGATTTCTAAACTGCCACCACTCCCTCATTTTCAAGCCCACCTACACAAATCTTATATCAAAACGTTCAGTTATCCCTGCTGCCACTAAACATGTCCACGGCTAAGCCATAGTCCTGATAGTTTTCACAATATGACCATTTGTTTGCAACTCACACCGTCCATTGACATTCATTGAAACTACACTCTAGCCCCTTCAAATTTGAAGGGCAATTTCTAAACTGCGACCGTGTCTTCAATTTTAATATTTCAGAGACATACTATGTATCAAAATCTAGGTCTGGGTCTTGTGATTCTCACAATATAAAGATCTTCGCTGTAGAATTTATAGTTTTTAAAATACGGCCATTTGAATTACTGCACAGTTACTACAGCTATCATGGTCCTATGTATTGTGTATTGAGCAGTATTTGTGAAGCATAAACAGGGCATGAGCGTTGCTAGGAAACAGTGAATGTAAACACAAGATGCTGAGACACCCCAAATGCATGTGGTCATACCTTCATCTGCTAGACTTGATAATGCTTGTAGACTCCTCCCACAGTTTTTACACTACAGAGACAAGTAATATACCGAAACGTGCGGATTGTTCCCGAATGGTGTGCTATTACTTTGTGGTTCACTAAATATCGTAGTTTTTGCGGCGAAATTGGTCCCATAGGATTGAATGGCGAAATGTTCAATGTCATTTAATTGGTGTGCTATTAGTTTGTGGAACTTTTTTCGCCAAATGGTTCACGAAATATCGTCATTTTTGCGGCAATATTGGTCCCATGGGAATGAATGGCGAAATGTTCAATGTCATTTAATTGGTGTGCTATTTTAACCTTGTGGAACTTTGTGAAAAGCTGAAAAATACCAGTGTGAATCCGGAATCAATGTTATTTAATTGGTGTGCTATTACTTTGTGGAACGTTTCGCCGAATGGTTCACGAAATATCATCGTTTTTGCAACGAAATTGGTCCCATAGGAATGAATGGCGAAATGTTCAAAACTAGAGTGGGAGGTGACAAAAGCTGACAACCCCATGTTCAGCCAAAACATTACGACCACCCCATGATCAGCCAAAACATTATGACTGCCCCATGTAAAAAAAAAAAAAATCATTTTTGAAAAAAAAAATCAAGTTAGACTTACCGGTAACTTGTTTTCCAGGAGTCTTTCAGGACAGCACCTTGAGAGCATGGCTCCACCCACTTGACAGGAAACACACCTCCACCAAACTTTAAAAGGAGGCTCCTTCCCACTTATCAGTAGTAGTAGAGAACCTCCGGCCCAAGCTGGAACACATAATCAGAATATGGTTAGTCACAGCATAGTAATTTAATACAATAAGGGCGGGTTGCTGCTGTCCTGAAAGACTCCTGGAAAACAAGTTACCGGTAAGTCTAACTTGATTTTTCCCTTAACGTCTTTCAGGACAGCACCTTGAGAGGATAACAGAGACTTACCCACTTAGGGAGGGACCACAGCCTGCAAGACCTTTCTGCCAAAAGCCTGTTCACTGGCTGACAGAAGATCCAGCCTGTAATGACAGACAAACGTAAGGTAACTTGACTACGTAGCCACCCTACAAATCTGATATGGGGTGGCACCAGCCATTTCTGCCCATGTAGTGGCCAGAGCCCTGGTAGAATGCGCTTTAATACCCAGCGGGGGAGATAGCCCCGATTGAGAGTAGGCTGCTAGAATAGCTGACTTAAACCATCTAGCTATAGACCCCTTAGAAGCTTGTTGGCCCTTCTTTTTATCAGAAAAAAGTATAAATAGAGAATCTGAGGATCTAAAGTTACTTGTTACCTCCAGATACTGTAATAAAGTCCTTCTTACATCCAAACTGTGGAATTTGCCTTCTTTTTCCCCCGAAGGGTTAGAGCAAAAGGTTGGCAGGATGATCTCCTGCGACCTATTGTGTGCTGACGCTACTTTTGGCAAAAAACCCGGATCGGTTTTAAGTATAATCCTATCAGTGTAGATAGTTAAAAAGGGTCTCTTAACAGATAGGGCGTGCAGCTCACCAATTCTCCTTGCTGATGTTATTGCAACTAAGAACAAGGTCTTAAGAGTAAGATTCCTTAGAGAGATTTCTTGTAGTGGTTCAAAAGGTTCCTTTGTAAGGGCTTGCAGGACCACTGATAGATCCCAATTGGGAAAGTGCTTAGCCGAAGCTGGTCTAGATCTGGTAAGTGCCTTGAAAAATCTTATAACCAAGGGCTCAGAAGAGATTGGTCTTTCTAGAAATACTCCCAAAGCAGCTACTTGAACTTTAAGGGTGCTGACTGACAATCCCTTGTCTGCCCCCTCTTGAAGAAATTCCAAAATTGACACTAAATTTTTTACTTTTCTCTTAGTCAAATGACAAAAAGAGTTGAAGACCTTCCAATATTTAGCATAGATTTTTCTGGTCACTATTCTACTGGAAAGTAAGGTAGTTACCAAGGGTTGTGACAGACCTTCGTTTCTTAACAACTGCTCCTCAGAAACCAGGCCGTGAGGCTTAGACTGGCCACTCCCGGATGCTGTATTGGACCCTGTAGGAGCAGGTCCTGCCGGAGAGGCAGCCGCCAAAATGGTTTGACTGCCATCTGTAGAATGGTGGAAAACCATGCCCTCTTTGGCCAAAATGGAGTAATTAGGATTACTGCCACCTTCTCCCTCTATCTTCCTTAACACCAACGGGATAAGTTGGAAAGGAGGAAATGCGTAACCCAGATGGAAGTTCCAGGGCTGGATTAACGCATCTGTCCCCTGGGCCTTGTCGTTTCTGTGAATAGAGAAAAATACTGGGAGTTGTGTATTTTCCTGTGACGCAAATAGGTCTATTTGCGGTTGACCCCAGGCCCTGGTAATCATTGCAAAGATTTCCGGATTCAGGCTCCATTCTGACTCCTGAATCCGCCTTCTGCTTAGATAATCTGCAACTACATTTAAGGTGCCTTTGAGGTGGACTGCTGATAAGGACCGAACATGCTTTTCTGCCCAAACCAGGATCTTTGAAGCTAGCAACTGAAGTGTTTTGCTTCTTGTACCCCCCTGTTTGTTTAGGTAGGCTATGGTAGTGGCGTTGTCTGAGAGGACCCGGACATGAGAACCTTGAAGGATAGGAGAGAAGGCATCTAAAGCTAAGGCGACTGCCTTTAGTTCCCTCCAATTTGAGGACCTCTTTGCTTCTGTCCGAGACCACATTCCTTGCATGAAGTCTTGGTCTAAGTGAGCTCCCCAACCCCATACACTGGCATCTGTCGTTACCACTTTTTCTATTGGAAATGACCAGAGCAGGCCTTCTGACAGATTCTCCTGTCTTCTCCACCACCAAAGTGATCTCTTGACCTTGGTGGGTATCTTTACCTTTGCTTCCAGAGATTGACCTGTGATTCCATATTCTCAGGAGAAAGCTCTGGAGAGGCCTGAAATGTAACCTTGCCCATTGAATGGCTGGTATGGTTGCGGTTAGGATTCCTAGGGATGACATCACTTGTCGGACTGATAATTCCTGGCTTGCCTGTAAGGACACTACCACCTTCTGGACTTTCCCCTTCTTCTCTTCTGGGAGAAAAATCTTTTGTTCCCTTGAACAGATCTGATACCCCAGGAATAGAATTTTCTGGGCTGGATTGAAATTTGACTTCTGCATATTTATGATCCAACCCAGGGTTTCTAGATGACCTCAGGTCTTTCCGAGGTTGTCTAGCAGTCTTTCCCTGGAGGGGGCAAAAAGGAGTAGGTCGTCCAAGTACGGAATTACCGCAATCCCCTGCATGCGAAGAGGTGCAAGCGCTTCTGCCATTACTTTTGTGAATATTCGTGGGGCAGAAGACAGGCCAAAGGGGGAGGGCCCTGAATTGCAAGTGCAGAACCTCTTTTCCCAAATTTATCGCCAATCTTAGGAATCTTTGGGACTGCGGGGCTATAGGGATATGCAGATTGGCATCTCGAAGGTCTATTGATGCCATAAAGCATTCCCTCGTCAATAGATTCTTGACCGTGAAGATGGAGTCCATACGAAACCTTTTATATTGGACTGATCTGTTCAGCGGTTTCAGGTTTAGGATTAACCGAAAATGTCCGGATGGTTTCTTTATCAGGAATATACGGGAATAAAATCCCTGATAAAGCTCCCCCTGTGGGACGTAAGTCATAACCCCCTGATCTATCAGATCCATTAATAGGCTCTTCATTGCCAGGGATTTTGTTACATCTCTTGGAAGATTTGTCACCAAGTACCTTTCTAGGGGGAGATCTGAAAATTCTATATTGTAACTAGGGATGAGCCGAACACCCCCCGGTTCGGTTCGCACCAGAACCTGCGAACGGACCGAAAGTTCGCACGAACGTTAGAACCCCATTGACGTCTATGGGACTCGAACGTTCGAAATCAAAAGTGCTCATTTTAAAAACTAATTTGCATGGTATTGTCCTAAAAAGGGTTTGGGGACCCGGGTCCTACCCCAGGGGACATGTATCAATGCAAAAAAAACTTTTAAAAACGGCCGTTTTTTCGGGAGCAGTGATTTTAATGATGCTTAAAGTAAAAAAAAAAAAGTGAAATATTCCTTTAAATAGGGGTGTCTATAGTATGCCTGTAAAGTGACGCGTGTTTCCCATGTTTAGAACAGTCCCTGCACCAAATGTCATTTTTAAAGGAAAAAATCTCATTTAAAACTGCTTGCGGGTTTAATGTAATGTCGGGTCCTGGCAATATGGATGAAAATCAGTGAGACAAACGGCATGGGTACCCCCCAGTCCATTACCAGGCCCTTTGGGTTTTGTATGGATATTAAGGGGAACCCCACACCCAAATTAAAATAAGGAAAGGTGTGGGGTCACCAGGCCCTATATACTCTGAACAGCAGTATACAGGCGGTGCAAACAAGACAGGGACTGTAGGTTTGTTGTTAAGTAGAATCTTTGTAATTTTGAACGGGTACATTTTTAACGTGTTTAGCTCCAGCCAAAAAATCTTTAAGCTTTTTGGAAAACATAGGGAAGGGTTATCACCCCTGTGACATTTGTTTTGCTGTCTTTCCTCCTCTTCAGAAGATTTCACCTCACTTTTTGTCCCAATGGATTGGAAAGCATCAGTGGAAAGGAGAAATGTTTTTCCCATATTAACTCTTACAGGAGAGAATTTCCCTTCCTAGGGGTAGATTTCATCTCACTTCCTGTTGTCTCCTTCCGTTTGCAAGTAGGAGTCGTTTGTAAGTTAGTTGTTTGAAAGTAGGGTCCTGCCCTATATACTCAGCAGAAATTTGGGCCTTAGGTGTTGCTGTGGCCACAACACTGTAAGCCCTCACAGGGCCCTGCTGTGAAATATTAGATCAAGAATTGTAATTACATGCCCCTGTTGAACAGGAGCTGAAAAAATAGGCCTTAGGCACTGGTGCTGGTGCCACAACACTGCAACCCCTCACAGACACTCTAGTTGGAACGCAGGAACGAGCCCTGCTGCAAAGTATTGCATCAAAAATTGTAATTACATGCCCCTGTTAAACAAGGGCTGAAAAATTGGGCCTTAGACACTGGTGCCACAACACTGCAACCCCTCACAGACACTCTAGTTGGAACGCAGGAACGAGCCCTGCTGCAAAGTATTGCATCAAAAATTGTAATTACACGCCCCTGTTAAACAGGGGCTGAAAAATTGTGCCTTAGGCACTGGTGGTGGCGCCCAGAACCAAAAATGTTCTTACAAGCTATCAGCGTGATGATTGAGGAGGAAGAGGATAATTACTCAGGGATAGTCACTCAGCATCAGCATAGGCAGTCTTTGAAGGGATCTGAGATTTCAAAAAAAATTATTCGGTTACATCAGCATCAGGTGCTTGGTAGCTGGTGGTGATCCAAGACTGATTCATTTTTATGAAGGTCAGTCGATCGACCGAGTCAGTGGACAGACGCACCCTGTGATCGGTTACCATGCCTCCAGCAGCACTGAATGTGCGTTCCGAAAGAACGCTGGATGCAGGACAGGCCAGTAGCTCAATTGCATACTGTGCAAGCTCTGGCCAGTGATCCATCCTCAAGACCCAGTAACCCAGAGGATTTTCGGTGGGAAAGGTGTCCAAGTCTGATCTTGCCCCTAGGTATTCCTGCACCATGTAAAACAGATGCTGGCGATGGTTGCTGGAACCGATCATACCTTGGGGCTGCGGACCAAAAAATTGTCTGAACGCATCGGTCAGACGGCCACCTTCTCCACCACTCCTTCTTTGACTGACCGAAGCCTCAGCAACACGTTGTCCAGAAACAGGAGTTTGTAACCTCCCAGTCTCTGGGAACGCGTTGCACAGACCTTTCTGCAAGGCCTCCCGAAGATGTTTCATCCTCTGCTCCCTCTGCGATGGCAAGATAAGGTCCGCAACCTTACCCTTGTAAGGTGGATCAAGGAGGGTTGCCAGCCAGTATTGGTCCTTCTCCTTGATACCACGAATACGAGGATCCTTACGCAGGCTTTGCAGGATCAGGGAGGCCATGCAGCGTAGGTTTGCTGAGGCATTCGGTCCGGAGTCCTCTGGGTCACTAAGGACGACATGGTCCGCAGCCACCTCCTCCCAGCCACGTACAAGTCCATGTGTTTCTTGGGACTGATCCCTTAAAGCAGTGGTTCTCAACTCCAGTCCTCAGGACCCACCAACAGGCCAGGTTTGCAAGATAGCTGAAATACATCACAGGTGATATCACTTGCTGCTCAGTGATTGCAGGATTCTAGTCTGCAACTCCAAGGTAATACTTAAAATCTGGCCTGTTGGTGGGTCCCGAGGACTGGAGTTGAGAACCACTGCCTTAAAGACTGCTGCTGATGCTGAGTGCCAGGCTCCACCTCCATACTGACACAATCTTCCTCCTCCTCCTCCTGTGTGATCGGAGGGCACGCAGGAACACTGTCTGGATAAAGGGGGCCTTGAGAGCTAAGGAAGTCCTCCTCTTCCTGCCTCTGTTCTGCCTCAAGTGCCCTGTCCATTATTCCACGCAGCGTGTGCTCCAACAGGTGGACAAGGGGGACAGTGTCACTGATGCATGCACTGTCACTGCTCACCATCCTTGTGGCCTCCTCAAATGGTGACAGGACAGTGCATGCATCCCTGATCATGGCCCACTGGCGTGGGGAAAAAAAAACAAGCTCCCCTGACCCTGTCCTGGTGCCATAGTCGCACAGGTACTCATTGATGGCCCTCTGCTGCGTGTGCAGCCGCTGCAGCATGGCCAACGTTGAGTTCCACCTGGTGGGCATGTCACAGATTAGGCGGTTCTTGGGCAGGTTAAACTCCTTTTGGAGGTCCGTCAGCCGAGCACTGGCATTATATGACCGGCGGAAATGCACACAGACTTTCCTGGCCTGCCTCAGGACATCCTGTAAGCCCGGGTACCTGCCCAAGAACCGCTGCACCACCAAGTTAAGGACTTGAGCCAAACAGGGCACATGGGTCATTTGTCCCTGTCGGAGGGCAGAGAGGAGGTTGGTGCCATTGTCGCAAACCACCATTCCTGCCTTAAGTTGGCGTGGCGTCAACCACCTCTGAACCTGCCCCTGCAGAGCTGACAGAACCTCTGCCCCAGTGTGGCTCCTGTCCCCCAAGCACACCAGCTCAAGCACCGCATGGCATCTTTTGGCCTGCGTACTTGCGTAGCCCCTTGAACGACTACGGAGCACTGCTGGTTCCGAGGAAGAGGCCATGGAGGAAGAAGAGGAGGGGGTGGAGGAGAGAGGTGTGTCACAATCATTAGCATTTTGGAGACGTGGTGGCGGAACAACCTCCAACACTACTGCACCTTGTCCTGCATCCTTCCCAGCTGCCAGCAGAGTCACCCAATGCGCCGTGAAACTTAGGTAACATCCCTGTCCATGCCTGCTGGACCATGAGTCAGCGGTAATATGCACCTTACCGCTGACCGCCCTGTCCAGCGAGGCATGGACATTGCCTTCCACATGCTGGTAGAGAGCCGGAATCGCCTTCCGTGAGAAAAAGTGGCGTTTGGGTACCTGCCACTGAGGAACCGCACATTCCACAAACTCACAGAAGGGGGCAGAGTCTACCAACTGAAAAGGCAGCAGTTGAAGTGCTAGCAATTTTGCCAAGCTAGCATTCAACCGCTGGGCATGTGGATGGCTGGGAGCAAACTTCTTTCGGCGGTGCAGCAGCTGGGGCAGGGAAATTTGCCTGGTACAATCTGACGTTGGTGTACCAAAATCAGATTGCCCACAAGTACTTGGCTGTGACACACTTAATTCTACACCTTCATTCCTCTCAGTGCAGGTCTCAGAGAGGACTGAAGGTCTAGTGGGGTTGGAAATCTCAGCTGATGAGGAGCAAGGAGAGGTCCTCTTTGTTCTTTGGTGTGGGTCTTTTAGATACGCTTGCCAATGAACTGTATGGCAGGTCAACATATGTCTGGTCAAGCATGTGGTACCCAAGTGGGAGATGTTTTGGCCACGCGAGATACGCTTGAGACATATGTTGCAAATAGCAGCGGTGCGATCTGATGCACTCGTCTCAAAAAAGGCTCACACCAAAGAACTTTTTGAATAACGCGCAGAGACTGCAGCACCCTGCACATGTGGAGCTTTGGGGTGTGATGCAGTCAACGTGCTGCCCTTAGGCTGGCCCCTGGAGGGCATCCTGCCTCGTTGGTGATGTGCCTCCTCCTCCTCTCTCCTATCAGGCACCCACGTTGAGTCAGTGACCTCATCCCCTCCCTCCTCATCACTGGAGCAA
Source organism: Aquarana catesbeiana (assembly GCF_042186555.1). Lineage (NCBI taxonomy): Eukaryota > Metazoa > Chordata > Amphibia > Anura > Ranidae > Aquarana > Aquarana catesbeiana. Next base: position 89,110,961 of record NC_133335.1, read on the forward strand.
ACCTGGCAGTATGCTGCAGCAGGGGGAGCATGACTGCCAGATTGCTGTCCTTCTTGGGCACCCCCTCTGTCCGTGCTCATGTTACTGCCTTCATCAAGCTCAGTATCATCATCAGAGCCTTCCAAATGCTGAGTGAATTATGGGCCGTGACGCGCCACACGAATTTGGCGCGAACGGCCCATATCGTTCGCAATTCGACGAACGATCGAACAGCCGATGTTCGAGTCGAACATGGGTTCGACTCAAACACGAAGCTCATCCCTAATTGTAACCCTGGGCTAGCATATTCAGAATGTACTGGTTTTCTGTTATGCTTGCCCAATAGGGGAGAAAGTCTTGCAGTCTTCCCCCTACTTGTAACCGACTGTCATTGCGTCTTGCTGGCTGACGCAGGAGGATGGAAAAGGACATTTCCTCTGCCCTTACCCCTCTGCCCTGACCAGTTTTTCTTTTTCTCTTGAGGCTTGTTTTGTTCCTGAGCACTTTGAGGACGAAAAAACCGTTTGACTGGTTGTTTCTTCCTTTTGACAGGAAAAGATTTCTTTTTATCTGCAGTCCTGTCCAGAACTGAATCCAAATCAGGGCCGAACAATAAGTCTCCTAGAAAAGGGACCCCGCATAATTTGTTTTTAGATGCTGTGTCCCCCTGCCAAGTCTTTAGCCATAAAGCCCGTCTAACCGAATTAGCAAGGACTGCCGCCTTAGCTGTCATCCTGATAGGCTACGGCTGCTGAGAGGGTAGAAAAGGAGTCAAGGATTTCTTGCTTAGGGGAATCTGCTATTATATGAGCTTTAAGCTGATTTACCCAATACTCCAAGTTCCTGGAGATGCAAGTAGTTGCCATTGCTGGCTTAAGGTTGCCCATAATGGATTGCCAAGTCCGCTTGAGCTGTTGATCCATTTTTTTATCCATGGGGTCTTTTAAGATCCCCATGTCCTCAAATGCTAGATCAGTAGATCTTGACACTTGAGAAAAGGCTGCATCAAGTTTTGACACTGCATGGACTGGAAAGGTACGGGACTTAGACTCACTAAGCCCTGCATACATCTTGTCATGTAAAGACATCTCCTTATGCTCTTCCTCAAGGCCTAGAGTAGCACAAATAGCCTTTAAAAGGCCATCCACCTGATCCAAAGACAATTTATACTTGGAAGACATTTTCCAGCTCATCACTATCCTCATTCGATTCATTAGAATGGGATGGGGAAAGCCCTTCCCAGTTCAGAGGACCCATTTCTGCCTCTACTGCCGGGACTAACAGTGAGCCTTGAGAGGACTGTGAGGTAGTGGGCTGACTTGCAGATGGATAGGTGAGTGAGGATCTGAAGGATTGAATGGTAGCATCCAATTCCTTTTTAGCAGATGCGATTAGATCACTGCATGCGGAAGTGGTTTCTTCCCTCACCAAGGATTCAATACATGCTTGACATAAAGCCTTTTTCCAGCCTTCATTTAACTTAATTTTGCATGAAGGACATTTTTTTCTAATCCCAGGGTCAGAGCTCTTGGCCTGCCATGATAAGGGAAGAGAGAGAAAAAAGACAAACCATCTTTTAGAGTCAGCCTGATTACTCAAGGTTGCTCACCACAGGTGCACAGTGAGAAAAGCTATCAGACTCATGTGCCCTGACAGGCCCCTCCGCCACCAGGGGAAAAAATACCCTCAAACTTCACTAACATTTAGAGAGAAGAGGGCTAGAGAGAGACCCCACAGTAAAGCTGAGCAGAAACTACAGTCTGCTCCTTACCTGGGCCTTGCTGGTGCCTGTGCCTGTTCCACTCGCTGCGGTTCCTGAATCCATGCTGAGGCAGCAGCGTGATGCCTGTGGCAAAAAACGCCGGTTCCAGACTCCAATAGCACCTGTGCGCCGGACCGGAACCGGCAATAAATAGGCACCAGACCTATTCCTCCCTCCTCCCCCTGCGCTTTCAGCGGAAATGACGCCTGGCGCCTGCTCCATGGATGCCGCCCCACTTCCGGATACCTCACATGCGGTGGATGCAGTCCTCTGACTGCCCTTCCCAAGATGGCGGCGGCGTCAGGGAAAAAACATGTGCAGGCAAGAAAAAAACAAACAAAAATGCCTGACATGCCTGACATGCCTGACGCCTCCGCCTGGGAGCAGCAATATCCGGAGAAGTCCTGGCTCTCCCCGAGCACTGACGAGGGAGAAGGAGCCCATCCACCCGGCACCCGTAAGCCTGTGGAAAATGGGAGGAATCGGCTCTCCTGAGGTAGGTAAAAATAGTGGAGTAGGGAGCCTGTTCTCTCAGGACAGAACCTCGAGAGCTCCAAACTCCCACATGTGTTCCCGCCGGAGGAAACACAAACTGATAAGTGGGAAGGAGCCTCCTTTTAAAGTTTGGTGGAGGTGTGTTTCCTGTCAAGTGGGTGGAGCCATGCTCTCAAGGTGCTGTCCTGAAAGACGTTAAGGGAAAAAATCCTTTTTAAAAAAAATCATTTTGAAAAAAAATTCATAATTTTTGAAAAAAAAAAAAAAAAACATTTGAAAAAAAATGTTCAGCTCTTTCAGCTAATGAAGGGGACTTCAACTTTTTTACTACTATTTATACTTTTTAAAATATTAAGCTTTTAACACTTTTCACGGTTACTCCAGCCACTACAACCACACAACAGTTACTCAAGCCATTCCACCCAGTTACTCCGCCCACTCCAGTTGTAGAGGCAAGAACACTTTTCACAATTTCCCCAGAAATTGTAGCTTTTCTAGTTATTATAGCCAAATTTACCACCCTAACTCCTCCCACAGTTTTTACACTACATAGACAAGTAATATACCGAAACATGCGGATTGTTCCCGATTGGTGTGCTATTGCTTTGTGGAATGTTTCGCCTAATGGTTCACAAAATACCGTTGTTTTTGCGGCAAAATTAGTCCCATAGGAATGAATGGCGAAATGTTCAAAACTAGAGTGGGAGGCGACAAAAGCTGACAACCCCATGATCATACCACCCTAACTCCTCCCACAGCTTTTAAACTACATAGACAGTAATATAACAAATCATGCGTATTGTTCCCGATTGGTGTGCTATTACTTTGTGGAACGTTTCGCCGAATTTTTCACGAAATATCGTAGTTTTTGCGGCAATATTGGTCCCATAGGAATGAATGGCGAAATGTTCAATGTCATTTAATTGGTGTGCTATTACCTTGTGGAACTTTGTGAAAAGCTGAAAAATAGTGTGAATCCGGCCTCAATGTCATTTAATTGGTGTGCTATTACTTTGTGGATGGTTTCGCTGAAATATTGTTGTTTTTGCGGCGAAATTGGTCCCATAGGAATGAATGGCGAAATGCTCAAAACTAGAGTGGGAGGTGACAAAAGCTGACATTATGACCCCCCCCATGATCAGCCAAAACATTATGACCACCCCATCAAAAAAAAAAAAAATTTTTTTTTAAAAAATCATTTTTGAAAAAAAAAATCATTTTTGAAAAAAAAAATCATTTTTAAAAATCATTAAAAAACAAAAAATGTTTTAAATGTTCAGCTCTTTCAGCTAATGATGGGACTTCAACTGTTTTACTACTATTTATACTTTTTAAAATATTAAGCTTTTTAACACTTTTCACAGTTACTCCAGCCACTCCAACCACACAACAGTTACTCAAGCCACTCCACCCAGTTACTCCACCCACTCCAGTTGTAGAGGCAAGAACACTTTTCACAATTTCCCCAGAAATTGTAGCTTTTCTAGTTATTAGTGGGACTGCTTTAGCAGTCCCACTATTGTTATTCGATGTTATTTATTTTTAATTTTATTCCATAGGTTTTTTGGCTTTGCGTAACTTCTGCATACTTTCAGCTATTAAAACCATTCAACTATTAAAATGTTCGTCTCTTTCAGCTGATGGGACTTTTTCAACTTTTTTTCTACCATTTATACTTTTTAAAATATTAAGCTTTTTATCACTTTTTTTTAACATTGAAGTCAATGGGAGCATGCTTCAGATCCTTAAAATCTTCTTCCACTCCCAAAAGTTTCAGCTCCTTCATACTTTCACCTACAGATGCCAAACAAACTTTAAAATGTTCACAAAATATTCAGCTATCTGGCTATCTCTTTTCAGTTTGATATCTTTTACAGTTTTTGTGAAAAAGCTTTTTGTTTAGAGGTCATTTCAGGAAATTTTAGCTATCAGAGTGTACTGTGTTGCTTTTGTTGCCATGGTTACCAAAGCTTCTGTTATACATGGGGGGGAGGTGGCTGGAGGATCTCAGCTCTGATTACAGAGCCCGGGGGAGGGGACAGACACACCATGTACTGACTTATAATAGAGGAATATGATGGGGCAGTTTTGATGGGGACAATTTTAATGGAGCAGATTTAAAGGTGGCAATATGATGGGGCAGTTTTGATGGCGGCAATATGATGGGGCAGTTTTGATGGGGGCAATATGATGGGGCAGTTTTGATGGGGACAATTTTTATGGGGCAATTCTGATGGGGCAGTTTTGCTGGGGGCCGTTTTAGCAATTCAGCATTCCCACGCATTTTCCCCAGGAAATGAATTTTCTAGTTAAGTGTTCTTGCATAGCAAGACCACTTACTGTTATCTCACATATATATTATTCTTATTATTATAGCCAAATTTACCACCCTAACTCCTCCCACAATTTTTACACTACATAGACAAGTAATATACCGAAACGTGCGGATTGTTCCCGAATGGTGTGCTATTACTTTGTGGAACGTTTCGCCGAATGGTTCACAAAATATCATCGTTTTTGCGGTGAAATTGGTCCCATAGGAATGAATGGGGAAACTAGAGTGGGAGGTGACAAAAGGTGAAAAATCAGAACATGATTTCTAAACTGCCGCCACTCCCTCATTTTCAAGCCCACCTACACAAATCTTATATCAAAACGTTCAGCTATCCCTGCTGCCACTAAACATGTCCATGGCTAAGCCATAGTCCTGATAGTTTTCACAATATGACCATTTGTTTGCAACTCACACCGTCCATTGACATTATAACTACACTCTAGCCCCTTCAAATTAACTATATATCAAAATCTAGGTCTGTGTCTTGTGATTCTCACAATATAAAGATCTTCGCTGTAGGATTTATAGTTTTTAAAATACGGCCATTTGAATTACTGCAGTTACTACAGCTATCATGGTCTTGTGTATTGTGTATTGAGCAGTGTTTGTGAAGCATAAACAGGGCATGAGCGTTGCTAGGAAACAGTGGTTGTAAACACAAGATGCTGAGACCCCCCCAAATGCATGTGGTCATACCTTCATCTGCTAGACTTGATAATGCTTGTAGACTCCTCCCACAGTTTTTACACTACATAGACAAGTAATATATCGAAACGTGCGGATTGTTCCCGATTGGTGTGCTATTACTTTGTGGTTCACGAAATATCGTAGTTTTTGCGGCGAAATTGGTCCCATAGGATTGAATGGCGAAATGTTCAATGTCATTTAATTGGTGTGCTATTACCTTGTGGAACGTTTCGCCGAATGGTTCACAAAATATCGTCGTTTTTGCGACGAAATTGGTCCCATAGGAATGAATGGCGAAATGTTCAAAACTAGAGTGGGAGGTGACAAAAGCTGACAACCCCATGATCAGCCAAAACATTATGACCACCCCATGATCAGCCAAAACATTATGACTGTCCCATGTAAAAAAAAAATCATTTTTGAAAAAAAAAAAATTAAAAAAAAAATCATTTTGAAAAAAAATTCATAATTTTTGAAAAAAAAAAAAAACTTTTGAAAAAAATGTTCAGCTCTTTCAGCTAATGATGGGACTTCAACTGTTTTACTGCTATTTATACTTTTTAAAATATTAAGCTTTTTAACACTTTTCACAGTTACTCCAGCCACTCCAACCACACAACAGTTACTCAAGCCATTCCACCCTGTTACTCCGCCCACTCCAGTTGTAGAGGCAAGAACACTTTTCACAATTTCCCCAGAAATTGTAGCTTTTCTAGTTAAGTGTTCTTGCATAGCAAGACCACTTACTGTTATCTCATATATATTATTATTCTTATTCTTATTAAGTGTTCTTGCATAGCAAGACCACTTACTGTTATCATACATATATATTATTATTATTCTTATTAAGTGTTCTTGCATAGCAAGACCACTTACTGTTATCTCACATATATATTATTAAGTGTTCTTGCATAGCAAGACCACTTACTGTTATCTCACATATATATTATTCTTATTCTATTATTATTATAGCCAAATTTACCACCCTAACTCCGCCCACAGTTTTTACACTACATAGACAAGTAATATACGGAAACGTGCGGATTGTTCCCGAATGGTGTGCCATCATTTTGTGGAACGTTTCGCCGAATGGTTCACGAAATATCGTCATTTTTGCGGCGAAATTGGTTCCATAGGAATGAATGGGGAAACTAGAGTGGGAGGTGACAAAAGCTGAAAAATCAGACTATGATTTCTAAACTGCCACCACTCCCTCATTTTCAAGCCCACCTACACAAATCTTATATCAAAACGTTCAGCTATCCCTGCTGCCACTAAACATGTCCACGGCTAAGCCATAGTCCTGATAGTTTTCACAATATGACCATTTGTTTGCAACTCACGACGTCCATTGACATTCATTGAAACTACACTCTAGCCCCTTCAAATTTGAAGGGCAATTTCTAAACTGCGACTGTGCCTCCATTTTTAATATTTCAGGAGACATACTATACATCAAAATCTAGGTCTGGGTCTTGTGATTCTCACAATATAAAGATCTTCGCTGTAGGATTTATAGTTTTTGGGAAAAAGCTTTTTGTTTAGAGGTCATTTCAGGAAATTTTAGCCATTAATCAGAGTGTACTGTGTTTGTTTTGTTGCCATGGTTACCAAAGCTTCTGTTATACACAGGGGGGGAGGTGGCTGGAGCATCTCAGCTCTGATTACAGAGCCCGGGGGAGGGGACAGACACACCATGTACTGATTTATAATAGAGGAATATGATGGGGCAGTTTTGATAGGGCAATTCTGATGGGGCAGTTTTAATGGGGCAATTATGATGGGGCAGTTTTGATGGTGGCAATATGATGGGGCAGTTTTGGTGGGGCAATTATGATGGGGCAGTTTTGATGGTGGCAATATGATGGGGCAGTTTTGATAGGGCAATTCTGATGGGGCAGTTTTGATGGTGGCAATATGATGGGGCAATTCTGATGGGGCAGTTTTGATGGTGGCAATATGATGGGGCTGTTTTGATGGGGCAATTCTGATGGGGCAATTCTGATGGGGCAGTTTTGATGGTGGCAATATGATTGGTCAGTTTTGATGGGACAATTCTGATGGGTCAGTTTTTATGGCAGTTTTTGAAAAAAAAAAAACTTTTGAAAAAAATGTTCAGCTCTTTCAGCTAATGATGGGACTTCAACTTTTTTACTACTATTTATACTTTTTAAAATATTAAGCTTTTTAACACTTTTCACAGTTACTCAAGCCACTCCACCCAGTTACTCTGCCCACTCCAGTTGTAGAGGCAAGAACACTTTTCACAATTTCCCCAGAAATTGTAGCTTTTCTAGTTAAGTGTTCTTACATAGCAAGACCACTTACTGTTATCTCACATATATATTATTAAGTGTTCTTGCATAGCAAGACCACTTACTGTTATCTCACATATATATTATTAGTGGGAATGCTTTAGCAGTCCCACTATTGTTATTCGTTTTTTTATTATTTTTCTTCTTATTCCGTACGTTTTTTGGTTCTGCGTAACTTCTGCATACTTTCAGCTATTAAAACCATTCAACTATTAAAATGTTCGTCTCTTTTAGCTGAGGTGTGCTCTTTTTCAACTTTTTTTCTACCATTTATACTTTTTAAAATATTAAGCTTTTTAACACTTTTTTTAAACATTGAAGTCAATGGGAGCATGCTTGAAATCCTTAAATTCTTCTTCCGCTCCCAAAAGTTTCAGCTCCTTCATACCTTCACCTAGAGACACCAAACAAACTTTAAAATGTTCACAAAATATTCAGCTATCTGGCTATATCTTTTCAGTTTGATATCTTTTACAGTTTTTGAGAAAAAGCTTTTTGTTTAGAGGTCATTTCAGGAAATTTTAGCCATTAATCAGAGTGTACTGTGTTTGTTTTGTTGCCATGGTTACCAAAGCTTCTGTTATACACAGGGGGGGAGGTGGCTGGAGCATCTCAGCTCTGATTACAGAGCCCGGGGGTAGGGGACAGACACACCATGTACTGATTTATAATAGAGGAATATGATGGGGCAGTTTTGATAGGGCAATTCTGATGGGGCAGTTTTGATGGTGGCAATATGATGGGGCAGTTTTGATGGGGCAATACTGATGGGGCAGTTTTGATGGTGGCAATATGATGGGGCAGTTTTGATGAGGACAATTTTTATGGAGCAGTTTTAAAGGTGGCAATATGATGGGGCAGTTTTGATGGTGGCAATATGATGGGGCAGTTTTGATGGGGACAATTTTTATGGAGCAGTTTTAAAGGTGGCAATATGATGGGGCAGTTTTGATGGTGGCAATATGATGGGACAGTTTTAATGGGGACAATTTTGATGGGGCAGTTTTGATGGCAGTATGATGGGGCAGTTTTGATGGCGGTCGTTTTAGCAATTTAGCTATTCAGCAATTTTTGAAAAAAAAATTATTTTTGAAAAAAAAATATTTTTGAAAAAAAATATTTTTGAAAAAAAAATATTTTTGAAAAAAAAAATTACTTTTAGTTTTAATGGGGCAATTCTGATGGGGCAGTTTTGATGGGGACAATTTTGATGGGGCAATTCTAATGGGGCAGTTTTGATGGCAATATGATGGGGGCAGTTTTGATGGTGGCAATATGATGGGGCAGTTTTGATGGTGGTAATATGATGGGGCAATTCTGATGGGGCAGTTTTGATGGTGGCAATATGATGGGGCAGTTTTGATGGGGCAATTCTGATGGTGGCAATATGATGGGACAATTTTCATGGAGCAATTCTGATGGGGCAGTTTTGATGGTGGCAATATGATGGGGCAGTTTTAATGGGGACAATTTTGATGGGGCAATTCTGATGGGGCAGTTTTGATGGCGGCCGTTTTAGCAATTTAGCTATTCAGCATTCCCACGCATTTTCCCCAGGAAATGCATTTTCTAGTTATTCTTATTAAGTGTTCTTGCATAGCAAGACCACTTACTGTTATCTCACATATATATTATTAAGTGTTCTTGCATAGCAAGACCACTTACTGTTATCTCACATATATATTATTCTTATTATTATAGCCAAATTTACCACCCTAACTCCTCCCACAGTTTTTACACTACATAGACAAGTAATATACCGAAACGTGCGGATTGTTCCCGAATGGTGTGCTATTACTTTGTGGAACGTTTCGCCGAATGGTTCACGAAATATCGTCGTTTTTGCGGCGAAATTGGTCCCATAGGAATGAATGGGGAAACTAGAGTGGGAGATGACAAAAGCTGGAAAATCAGAACATGATTTCTAAACTGCCGCCACTCCCTCATTTTCAAGCCCACCTACACAAATCTTATATCAAAACGTTCAGCTATCCCTGCTGCCACTAAACATGTCCACGGCTAAGCCATAGTCCTGATAGTTTTCACAATATGACCATTTGTTTGCAACTCACGCCGTCCATTGACATTCATTGAAACTACACTCTAGCCCCCTCCAAATTTGAAGGGCAATTTCTAAACTGCGACCGTGCCTTCATTTTTAATATTTCAGAGACATACTATACATCAAAATCTAGGTCTGGGTCTTGTGATTCTCACAATATAAAGATCTTCGCTGTAGGATGTATAGTTTTTAAAATACGGCCATTTGTTTAGAGGTCATTTCAGGAAATTTTAGCCATTAATCAGAGTGTACTGTTAGTGTTTGTTTTGTTGCCATGGTTACCAAAGCTTCTGTTATACACAGGGGGGAAGGTGGCTGGAGCATCTCAGCTGATTACAGAGCCCGGGGGAGGGGACAGACACACCATGTACTGATTTATAATAGAGGAATATGATGGGGCAGTTTTGATGGGGTAATTCTGATGGGGCAGTTTTGATGAAGCAGTATTTGGGAAGCATAAACAGGGCATGAGCGTTGCTAGGAAACAGTGGTTGTAAACACAAGATGCTGAGACACCCCAAATGCATGTGACTTCATCTGCTAGACTTGATAATGCTTGTAGACTCCTCCCACAGTTTTCACACTACAGAGACAAATAATATACCGAAACGAGCGGATTGTTCCCGATTGGTGTGTTATTACTTTGTGGAATGTTTTGCCGAATGGTCCACGAAATGACGTTTTTGCGGCGAAATTGGTCCCATAGGAATGAATGGCGAAATGTTCAAAACTAGAGTGGGAAGTGACAAAAGCTGACAACCCCATGATCAGCCAAAACATTATGACCACCCCATGATCAGCCAAAACATTATGACCGCCCCATGTAAAAAAAAAAAATATTTTTGAAAAAAAAAAAAAAATTTTGAAAAAAGTAAAAAAATAATTTTTGAAAAAAAAAAATCATTTTTGAAAAAAAAAAAAAAATATTTTTGAAAAAAAAAATATTTTTGAAAAAAAAAAATTATTTTTGAAAAAAAAAATATTTTTGAAAAAAAAATTTCTTTTAAAAAAAAAATTATTTTTGAAAAAAAAATATATTTGAAAAAAAAAATATTTTTGAAAAAAAAAAATTATTTTTGAAAAAAAAATTACTTTAAAAAAAATAATAATTTCGAAAAAAAAATTATTTTTGAAATAAAAAAATTCATTTTTGAAAAAAAAAATTACCTTTGAAAAAAAAAATTACTTTTGAAAAAAAAAATCATTTTTGAAGAAAAAAAAATCATTTTTGATTAAAAAAAATTCATTTTTGAAAAAAAAAATTACTTTTGAAAAAAATGTTCAGCTCTTTCAGCGAATGATGGAACTTTTTTACTACTATTTATACTTTTTAAAATATTAAGCTTTTTAACACTTTTCACAGTTACTCAAGCCACTCCACCCCACCCAGTTACTCCGCCCACTCCAGTTGTAGAGGCAAGAACACTTTTCACAATTTCCCCAGAAATTGTACCTTTTCTAGTTAAGTGTTCTTGCATAGCAAGACCACTTACTGTTATCTCACATATATATTATTCTTATTATTATAGCCAAATTTACCACCCTAACTCCTCCCACAGTTTTTACACTACATAGACAAGTAATATACCGAAACGTGCGGATTGTTCCCGAATGGTGTGCTATTACTTTGTGGAACGTTTCGCCGAATGGTTCACGAAATATCGTAGTTTTTGCGGCGAAATTGGTCCCATAGGAATGAATGGGGAAACTAGAGTGGGAGATGACAAAAACTGAAAAATCAGAACATGATTTCTAAACTGCCGCCACTCCCTCATTTTCAAGCCCACCTACACAAATCTTATATCAAAACGTTCAGCTATCCCTGCTGCCACTAAACATGTCCACGGCTAAGCCATAGTCCTGATAGTTTTCACAATATGACCATTTGTTTGCAACTCACGACGTCCATTGACATTCATTGAAACTACACTCTAGCCCCTTCAAATTTGAAGGGCAATTTCTAAACTGCGACTGTGCCTCCATTTTTAATATTTCAGGAGACATACTATACATCAAAATCTAGGTCTGGGTCTTGTGATTCTCACAATATAAAGATCTTCGCTGTAGGATGTATAGTTTTTAAAATACGGCCATTTGTTTAGAGGTCATTTCAGGAAATTTTAGCCATTAATCAGAGTGTACTGTTAGTGTTTGTTTTGTTGCCATGGTTACCAAAGCTTCTGTTATACACAGGGGGGAAGGTGGCTGGAGCATCTCAGCTGATTACAGAGCCCGGGGGAGGGGACAGACACACCATGTACTGATTTATAATAGAGGAATATGATGGGGCAGTTTTGATGGGGTAATTCTGATGGGGCAGTTTTGATGAAGCAGTATTTGGGAAGCATAAACAGGGCATGAGCGTTGCTAGGAAACAGTGGTTGTAAACACAAGATGCTGAGACACCCCAAATGCATGTGACTTCATCTGCTAGACTTGATAATGCTTGTAGACTCCTCCCACAGTTTTTACACTACAGAGACAAGTAATATACCGAAACGTGCAGATTGTTCCCGATTGGTGTGCTATCACTTTGTGGAACGTTTCGCCGAATGGTCCACGAAATATCGTCGTTTTTGCGGCGAAATTGGTCCCATAGGAATGAATGGCAAAATGTTCAAAAGGAAATGTTGCTAGGAAACAGTGGTTGTAAACACAAGATGCTGAGACACCCCAAATGCATGTGACTTCATCTGCTAGACTTGATAATGCTTGTAGACTCCTCCCACAGTTTTTACACTACAGAGACAAGTAATATACCGAAACGTGCGGATTGTTCCCGATTGGTGTGCTATCACTTTGTGGAACGTTTCGCCGAATGGTCCACGAAATATCGTCGTTTTTGCGGCGAAATTGGTCCCATAGGAATGAATGGCAAAATGTTCAAAAGGAAATGTTGCTAGGAAACAGTGGTTGTAAACACAAGATGCTGAGACACCCCAAATGCATGTGACTTCATCTGCTAGACTTGATAATGCTTGTAGACTTCTCCCACATTTTCCACACTACAGAGACAAGTAATATACCGAAACGTGCGGATTTTTCCCGATTGGTGTGCTATTAGTTTGTGAAACGTTTCGCCGAATGGTCCACAAAATATCGTCGTTTTTGCGGCAAAATTGGTCCCATAGGAATGAATGGCGAAATGTTCAAAACTAGAGTGGGAGGTGACAAAAGCTGACAACCCCATGATCAGCCAAAACATTATGACCACCCCATGATCAGCCAAAACATTATGACCGCCCCATGTAAAAAAAAAATATTTTTGAAAAAAATAAAAATAAATTTTTGAAAAAAAAAATATTTTTGAAAAAAAAAATATTTTTGAAAAAAAAAAAAAATTAAAAAAAAATCATTTTTGAAAAAAACAAAATTCATTTTTGAAAAAAAAATTTCATTTTTGAAAAAAAAAATCATTTAAAAAAATCATTTTTGAAAAAACAAAAAAACAAAATCATTTTTGAAAAAACAAAAAACAAAATCATTTTTGAAAAAAAAAAATCACAAAGCTCTGAGGGGAATTATAGCTCCTCTCACACAGCTCTAAGGACAATTATAGCATTATAGCTCCTCCCACACAGCTTGGAGGGAAGTTATAGCTCCTCCAATACAGCTTTGAGGGGAATTATAGCTCCTCCCACACAGCTCAAAGGGGAATTATAGCATTATAGCTTAGCATTATAGCTCCTCCCACACAACTCTGAGGGGAATTATAGTTTCTCCCACACCGCTGTGAGGGGAATTATAGCTCCTCCTACACAGCTCTGAGGGGAATTACAGCTTAGCATTATAGCTCCTCCCACACAGCTGAGGAGAATTAGAGCTCCTCCCACACAACTCTGAGAGGAATTATAGTTTCTTCCACACTGCTGTGAGGGGAATTATAGCTCCTTTTAAACAGCTCTGAGGGGAATTATAGCTTCTCCCACACAACTCTGATGGGAAATGTAGCTTCTCCCACACAGCTCTGAGGGGAAATATAGCTTCTCCCACACAGCTCTAAGGGGAATTATAGCTCCTCCCACACAACACTAAGGGGAATTGTATCTCCTCCCACACAGCTCTGAGGGGAATTATAGCATTATTGCTCCTCCCACACAGCTCAGAGGGGAGTTATAGCTCCTCCCACACAGCTCTGAGGCGAATTATAGCTCCTCCTCCAACACAACTCTGAGGGGAATTATAGCTCTTCGAACAAAGCTCTGAGGAGAATTATAGCTCCTTCCACAAATATCATCATGCCATCTAAAGGAAAGAGATCTAAAGCTGCAAAGATACGCTGGACTAAACTGGATCCGGAGCCCCACAGCAGCATAGTGGATATGGAGGTTTGTGACAGTGAATGTGCCCAGGAGGTACATAGTGAACCTGTGGTGTCATTTTCATGTTCAACTCAGTGTCAAGTTCAAGAGCACAGTGACAGTGTGATGGGCACTTCTGAAAACCATGGCATGCAAGAACCATGTGTACCAAGTGAGATTTCTGTGCAGGCATCATTTCATCAGGGTCATCATGGCTATGGAAGGTTAAGGAACAAACAGTGTACATGCATGGCTCTGACATTTTTGGCATACCACAGTGAGCTTGATGATGTGAGAAAGGGTGATCTTGATCAAATACTGAAGAAGGGCAACAGCTTGTATGGCTCAACAATAAAACAGCTAAAACAAAGAAATGTCTATCAGCATCAGCACTTGACAATGGAAGAAGTGCCCCTCAGAGTCAACACTGACAAATATGAGTATAACGTTGTTAAATCTCCAGTGTTATCGGGATGTATGAGAGACACGGTAGACGGTGACAACCAAGGTTGGTTTGTTGACCTCTCCACAAGACTTCAGTGCCTCAATGCAGATGTTACACATGCACTTTTTATAGTAGTGCCATATTGCATTGCATTGTTCAGAGACAAGTCTGGGAGATATGGACTGTTTGATTCTCATAGTCGAAATAAGGATGGACTTCCTGCCACTGGAAAAGGAAGAGCTGTTATGATCACTTTTACACATTTGAGTGATATGGGGGCAAGGATTTATAAGTTGTATGAATTGCTCCTTACAGACACCAGAGGCCCTATTGATGGACTGCAGTATGACTTCATGCCAGTCTCATTTCATCGTGCAAGACGTCTGTCAGATGGTTTGCTGTCCCCACTGGTGCAATCTGACAAACCACATAATGCAAAGCATGTGGAGAACAAAGTGACACAGATGACCAAAGATGTAACACACACTGGATTCCCAGCCAGCAAGCATTCTCCACGGTCAGTTGATGCGAAATCCTCACAGGGCATATGGAAGGACAGTAAGGCATTGTCCAAATTAAATGCACAGAGACGACAAAAACTGAAGACCAGACACAGAAATGAAAGAAGGCGTAATTTCAAGGCTACAAAGATGTCTGTCACCAATAAGAAAAGGACATACATCACCAGCCGATACAGAGCAGATGCTGATTTTAAGTTGAAGCAGAAGCAATATATCATTCGCAAATATGCAACAGATGCCAATTTCAACTTGAAGCAGAAGCAATACATCACCAGAAAATATGCGACAAATGCAGATTTCAACTTGAAACAGAAGCAGTACACCACCAGAAAATATGCGACAAATGCAGATTACAACTTGAAGAAGAAGCAATACATCACCAGAAAATATGCCACAAATGTCGATTTCAAGTTGAAGCAGAAGCAATACATCACCAGAAAATATCATAATGATCCTGCTTTCAGAAAACATCACTTGCAACATTGCATGAGTTACATGAAAATGAAGCGTCAAACTCAAGCAGATTTTCGCATAACCCATAAGATGCAATGTGCCTTCAAAATAAGAATGAAATACAGACGATGGACTCGTGTCATGCGGGAATGCAGTCAACCAGTGGACAACAGCCTAATGCAGACAGCTATATCCACTTTCCATGAATGCATTAAAGCTGGGCCAACATTTGTGTGCACGATGTGTCATCGCACCCTTTTCCCTAACCAAGTGAAACATTGCATTCACAGCAATTACAAGAAGAATCTACACATTGTTGCTGCCTGTTTGACAGGGAAATATGTCCATGTGTGCAACAATCACTGTCAAGGACCTGAACAATGCACCGTACCAGATGAAAGGACCAAAGAATGGATTTGTCACAACTGTGATTTACATTTAAAAGCAGGACACAAATCATCCATCGCTGTAGCTAACAACATGGAGCTGGCGCCCATTCCCCCAGAGCTCTGCGATTTGAATGTGCTGGAAAGACAACTTTTGGCCTAAATACTGCCATTTGCCAAGATCATCACACTTCCCAAAGGTCGACAGGCAGCTATACATGGCGCTGTAGTGTGTGTGCCATCCGAGGTGGAAACCACGGTCAATACTCTACCAAGATCGCACAGCAAATCCCAGTTACACAGAGTCAAGCTGAAAAGACGTCTGACTTACAAAGGCCACCAGCTGTTTCATTATGTCAACATGGGAAATGTAGTAGCAGGTCTGTCAAAACTCATTGACACACAACCCGACTACAGTGACATTTCAATTAGAGTGGATGAGACAATCGCTGATGATGATGATAATGATGATGGGATGGAACTCGACAGTTGTGACGAAACTGAAATGATGGAGATACTTGAACGCATCGAAAATTGTGATCCATCAGAGGTACAGTCTGCATGTTTACCGGCTGCTTCTGAGCAACAGGAAGGCCATGACCAACAACCTCCCAATGCAGAGGATGAGAAGGATACACTAAGACCTGGAATTGGCCTAGACAGTTGTTTGCAGCCATCTGACCTTGGAGAGGAAGCACTGACACACGGTGATGGAATATTCAGCATTGCACCTGCACAAGGAAACACACCTGTCAGCTTCTTTAAAGTTCCTAGGCTTGAGGCAATGGCTTTCCCTGTTCAGTTCCCTACTGGACAGAATACATTGGACCAGGCAAGACAAGTCAAACTGTCCCCGAGCATGTATTTCAATGCAAGGCTTTTTTGTGTTGATACTCGTTTTGCAAGAGACACAAGCTACCTCTTCTTTGCGCAGTTTGTCACAGAAACACACATGGCCAAAAGCAGCATGTCCATCCAGTTAAGGAAAGGAAAACCCAATACCAGGGATGGACGGAAAATATCCAACAAGCTGCTACAGGACAAGTGTGAGGTTGAGAGGTTGGTGCGAAACCGAGATGCCACAAGGTTCATGCAACCACTGAGAGGGAGTCCAGCTTACTGGGATAAAAATCTGAAGAATTTGCTAGCCATGGTCAGACAATTGGGTAAGCCAACATTTTTTCTTACCTTCTCTGCTGCAGAATTCAGATGGCCAGAGGTAATAACGGCAATAAAGGCACAACAAGGTCAAAAGGTGGATTTTGCGGGGCCAGAGTGGGCTGAAAAGTGTGACATTCTTTGAGGCAACCCAGTGACCACCATGCGCATGTTTGACAAACGGGTTGATGCTCTGATGCGAGAGCTGCTGTTGGGTCCTGCACAGCCAATTGGTGAAGTTATCGATTACTTTTACCGGGTTGAATTTCAGGCGAGAGGGAGCCCTCATATACATTGTCTCTGTTGGGTAGCAGGAGCTCCTATATTTGGACAAGACAGTGATGACAAGGTGTGTGCCTTTATAGATCATAACATCTCATGCCAGCTGCCTGATGAAGCCAAACAGGCCTTACTTCACAGATTTGTAACAGAACTTCAAATGCACAGCAGATCTCATTCAAAATCATGCAAGAAAGGTAACAGAGTATGCAGATTTGGATTTCCAAAGCCACCTATTAGAAAAACGAGGATAACTTACCCGATGCCAGAAGAACAAGGAGATGTGCAATGAAACCACAAGCAGCCAAAAACAAACTGAAACCAGTCTGGGATTTGCTTAATAACCCAAAAGTGCAGCTTGAAGACATGTCACAGCTACTGGCACAGTGTGATATGACTTTGAATCAGTACAACTCGTACATTCAGGCATTGACCTCCTCAAGCGTGATTCTAATGAAGCGTGATGTCAAGGACTGCTGGGTGAACAACTATAATCCACATTTGCTGACGGCCTGGAACGCCAACATGGACATCCAGTACATTCTTGATGAGTATGGTTGCATCATGTACATGTTGTCCTACATATCCAAGCCAGAACGGGAGCTGAGTGACTATCTCAAAACAATAGTCAAAGAAATGAGCCCAGAAACAGCGACAGAACGAGAAGAAATGAAAGAGGTTCTTCAGGCTTATTCAAAACACAGAGAGGTCAGCGCCCAGGAGTCTGTGGCCCGTACGTGCAGCCTGAAAATGAAGTCTTGCTCACGTGAGGTTGTTTTTCTGCCAACTGGTGACAACGCACTGAAAATGAGTCTCCCGCTCAGTGCATTGCAGAACAAACCAGCCGATTCTCTTAATGTGTGGATGACGAGTTTTGTCGACAAATACAGAGCCAGACCTGAAACACCAGAGTTTGAGTCCATGTGTCTGGCGGACTTTGCATCCCATTACAGGGTTGTCTTTGGCAAGCAGAAGGAAGATGGCAAGCAAAAGGAAGACAGCAAGCGTGTCAGCCTATTGAATGAAATGGGAATGATTCAAAAACGCACGAGAGGGAAGCCTGCAATCATCAGGTACGCACGCTTCTCAGAGAAGAAGGACCCTGAGAACTACTACGGCAGACTGCTTAAACTGTACCTCCCCCACCGTTCAGAGTCATCACTGAAAACTGTAAGGTTCCCAACACACCAGGATTTTTACAAAGGCGCCTGTGTGAGCTTACCAGGAGAAGAAGCAATCCAAGCAGTGTCTGCAATTGTTACCAGCAACCAAAAGAAGTTCGAACAACACAACAAAATTGTGGAACAAGTCTTGGATGACTATGTAAAAAACGGACCTGTTGAAGATGCTTGGAACACCTTTGCCCCAGAAGCTGAGTTGGATAGGTTGGAATGTGTAGAGGAACGCAAAGAAGGGGAGCCACTTCATGAGAATGAACAAGATGATGTTCCGGAGTATACACGTCACAAACAAACAGGTGGAATTGCGCTTACTGTGAAAGCTCCACAAATGTGCCCTGATTTCCTTCGGAAAATGTACAGAAACCTTAACCGGACACAAGCTCAGACATTCTACTCAGTTTGTGACTGGTGCACTAACCGTGTGCGTGGCCTAAATCCTGACCCATTCTATTACTTTGTCACTGGTGGTGCAGGGACAGGCAAATCACACCTGATAAAGTGCATCTATGCTGAGGCGACAAAGATACTCTGTAAACTTACCAGACTACGTGAGGAAGCAGACATATCCATGCCCAGCGTTTTACTAACTGCATTTACAGGAACAGCAGCTTTCAACATTTCAGGCAACACATTGCATTCTCTGCTGAAGTTGCCAAGAAGCTTGAAGCCACCCTACCAAGGACTTGGAAATCTAATAGAAGTGAGGGCACAGCTGTCAAATGCGGAGATCATTGTTATTGACGAGGTGTCAATGATTTCAAAGCCCCTGTTTGCCTACATCAACTGGAGATTACAGCAAATCAAAGGCAGTAAGAAACCTTCTGGTGGTATGTCAGTACTAGCAGTAGGAGACTTTTACCAGGTCCCCCCGCTGGGAAAAAGTAAGCCACTCTGCGTGTTTGAGGAAAATACCAATGACGTCTGGAAAGACAACTTTCAGATGATCACGCTGACAGAGATCATGCGACAGAAGGAAGACATTTCATTTGCTGAGCTTTTGAATAGAATCAGAGTCAAGCAGAAGACTGGCACCTTAAGCAATGATGACAAAGCTCTGCTTGCTCAGGCTTTTACAGATCCCACCCACTGCCCTAATGACGTGCTACACATATTTGCCACCAACAAAGAGGTTCACAAACATAATGCTGCAACTGTGTCTGTTCTCCATTCAAACGTCACCAACATAGATGCCGACGATTACAGAAAAGACCCTAAGACAGGAGTGATGCTGAGGCAACACCAACCTTTCAAAGGACACAAAGACAATCTGATTGACACACTGCAAGCAGCTGAAGGTGCCCGTATCATGATCACAAGAAACATTGATGTAGAAGACGGGCTTGTTAACGGGACATTTGGCAAGATTGCAAGAATAATCATCCAGACTGAGAATGGTGCTACTACGGTAAACAAGCTTGGGCTTGTGCTGGACAATCCAAATGCAGGACAGAGATACCGTAACAAGTCGTCTTGTGATGCTGACAACTTGGTGTACATAGAAAGGGTAGAGGAAAACCTGAGACAGAAAGGAGTTGTTCGCAGGCAGTTCCCCCTGAAGTTGGCTTTTGGATGTACGATTCATAAGTGTCAGGGGATGTCGATACAGTCGGCAGTGGTCTCATTGAAACGGGTCTTCCAACCGGGAATGGCCTATGTTGCTCTGAGTAGAACGACTACACTACAAGGACTGTACATAACCGACTTTGATGAGAAGAAGATCTTTGCTGATCCTGAAATCACAGCTTCCCTGGATTCAATGAAGAATGTATCACTGGAAAGTGTTATGCCCCTCTTAAAGTTTCTACAGACAACAGACAAACAGCAAACATTAACAATTATCCATCACAACACGGAAGGATTACCAGCTCACATTGAAGATATCAAATCTCACCATGAGTTGACACTTGGAGATGTTTTATGTTTCACTGAAACTCATCTCTCAGGCTCTTCTGTTGCTGAAAGTCTCCAGCTGGAGGGCTACAACCTGTTCAAACGCAACAGACACCTCTCGTACACAAACCTTCCTGACATTGCAAGTAAAAGTGGCAGAGGTGTCGCCTTGTATGTCAGAAACCATTTCAAGGCCTATGAAAAGCAGTATCATCACAATGTGACTGACTTGGAGTTCTTGGTTGTCAAACTGGAGTCCCCTGTACAAGCTTTGATCGCTGTCGTTTACAGGCCACCGGATTACAGTATTGGCCAATTCCTTACTAACCTGCTGGGCCTCTTGGAATCTTTGGAAATAATGGATTGCCAACCTATAATACTCTGTGGAGATTTCAATGAAGATTTTCTGTGCAGAGAAAAGAAGCCAATATCTGACCTTCTTCACTCAAGAGGATATACTCAACTGGTTTGGGCAGCCACCATAGAAAAAAACACACTGTTGGATCACATTTACATCTCCAGGGTGCAGCAGTGTCTCCAGTCAGGAGTACTGCACAGTTATTACAGCTACCATTATCCTGTGTATTGTGTTTTGAGCAGTGGTTGTGAACACGCTTAGAGCCTGCATAAACAGGGCATGAGTGTTGCCAGGAAACAGTGGTTGTGAGACAGTGGTCATCAAACAGATAAAGTGGCAATGAGGGTCAGTTTACGTGGCCATAGTTATGTGGGACCATTTACAATTAGCTAAACATCATTCTCTATATTTCATGTTCGGTGTACTTGTTAGACACTGAACTCACTTACTCCCCCCCATCCATCACAGACATCTGTCCTCATCATATAGTAAGAGGAATACCGCGCTGTAGTGCACCCAAAAAGGGTACCTGTTCCTGAAATATTGTGAATGACCAAATAGGGGATAACCAAAATAGTGATGAAAATAACTTAGTGAAAAAAAATAAAAAAAAACTACATAATAACAAAAGCAGCCACTCTATGTGAGATACACACACTAATACAACAATATAACAAATATAGCAGCGCTGTAAATAGGAGTAAATACTAGTACCAGTGTTGAATAGGACTAATTGGTTAGAACCCAAATTAAATAACTAACACAGTTCTTGAAACCTAAATCAATAAGTGTTCACTGGACAGTCCTAACACAGTGAATAAAGTCCAAATAAATGTTGTGAAAATACATAGGCTCAGACCCCATTTTTTTAAAGCAGGAAATGTAAAATAGAAAAAATTCCTCCACCGCACCACGGTGGTAGCTGAAAATAAAATGCGCGCTTACCAAACGGCAAGCACAAGGGGGCTTGCGACCTTAACCCGGTCAGGGCCTTTCATTGGATGGGCTTCTAGGAAACGACATGCCACTTCATACAGCCAAAGGGTGATGATACCACTAGTCCACCAAGTCACAGGAAATCACTCTTATCATGGAGATTAATAAAAGACTCCTAGCTGGGGGGTTGTTCTCATTTAGGGGTACCCCGGGAAAAGAGAGGGAAACAACATAGCGTAATCCTGGTTTTGAGGTTTATTAAAAGAATTAAAATAACACTTACAGTGTAGCAGATTCAAATAAGCATAAGAAGCCGGCTGGCTAAAACGATCACCCGTCCTACAGACGGTAGATGCAGCACGTCAGCTCGCCCTATCACACTGTCCTCATCACACTCACCCTCTCCTTCCTGTGCTATAGCCTGCTTGCTGATTAGTAAGACAAAGAAACAGCAAGGAGCAAAACTGCAGAGAAACTGAAAATTTGTAAGGGTTTAAAGTATATGCTTTAATGAATTGCCTTGTATCCAAAAAGTTCAAAAAGTTGACTGTTCAAAATGTTAATGTTAATGTTAATGTATAACAGAAATATACCGCCAGTTCGCTTGTGATGCAATATATTTAAATTATATGTACACTGTGTAAACTGTTTTTGACACACTTGATTTTGGGACGCGAATCCGTCAGGTGCTATGCTTTGGCTGGGGCGGAATAAATCCTGGTAACCCTTAAGTCTGTGTCCGACAAAGTCATTTACCGATATTTCTACCTTCTACATCATTAGCACTTGTGCACTTTTTAAATTTGATCAATCAATTGGTTAGTGTAATGTTTACTATCTTTACTCACTACAAACACTCCACACAGTTACTCTGCCCATCTGCCCAGTTCAACCTTTCCACAGTTACTCCAACCACACAACAGTTACTCCAGGCACTCCCCCCAGTTACTCCGCTCACTCCAGATGTAGAGGCAAGAACACTTTTCACAATTTCCCCAGAAATTGTACCTTTTCTAGTTATTATTATTATTATAGCCAAATTTACCACCCTAACTCCTCCCACAGTTTTTACACTACATAGACAAGTAATATACCAAAACGTGCGGATTGTTCCCGAATGGTGTGCTATTATTTTGTGGAACGTTTCGCCAAAGGGTTCACGAAATATCGTCATTTTTGCAGCGAAATTGGTCCCATAGAAATGAATGGGGAAACTAGAGTGGGAGGTGACAAAAGCTGAAAAATCAGAACATGATTTCTAAACTGCCGCCACTCCCTCATTTTCAAGCCCACCTACACAAATCTTATATCAAAACGTTCAGCTATCCCTGCTGCCACTAAACATGTCCACGGCTAAGCCATAGTCCTGATAGTTTTCACAATATGACCATTTGTTTGCAACTCACACCGTCCATTGACATTCATTGAAACTACACTCTAGCCCCTTCAAATTTGAAGGGCAATTTCTAAACTGCGACCGTGCCTTCAATTTTAATATTTCAGAGACATACTATGTATCAAAATCTAGGTCTGGGTCTTGTGATTCTCACAATATAAAGATCTTCACTGTAGGATGTATAGTTTTTAAAATACGGCCATTTGTTTAGAGGTCATTTCAGGAAATTTTAGCCATTAATCAGAGTGTACTGTGTGTGTTTTGTTGCCATGGTTACCAAAGCTTCTGTTATACACAGAGGGGGAGGTGGCTGGAGCATCTCAGCTCTGATTACAGAGCCCGGGGGAGGGGGACAGACACACCATGTACTGATTTATAATAGAGGAATATGATGGGGTAATTCTGATGGGGCAGTTTTGATGAAGCAGTATTTGGGAAGCATAAACAGGGCATGAGCATTGCTAGGAAACAGTGGTTGTAAACACAAGATGCTGAGACACCCCAAATGCATGTGACTTCATCTGCTAGACTTGATAATGCTTGTAGACTCCTCCCACAGTTTTTACACTACAGAGACAAGTAATATACCGAAACGAGCGGATTGTTCCCGATTGGTGTGTTATTACTTTGTGGAACGTTTTGCCGAATGGTCCACGAAATGTCGTTTTTGCGGCGAAATTGGTCCCATAGGAATGAATGGCGAAATGTTCTAAACTAAAGTGGGAGGTGACAAAAGCTGACAACCCCATTATCAGCCAAAACATTATGACCGCCCCATGTAAAAAAAATATATTTTTAAAAAAAAAAAACTCATTTTTGAAAAAAAAAATCATTTTAAAAAAAAAAAAAAAATTTTGAAAAAAAAATATATATTTTTGAAAAAAAAATCATTTTTGAAAAAAATGTTTGTGCTCTTTCAGCTAATGATGAGACTTCAACTTTTTTACTACTATTTATACTTTTTAAAATATTAAGCTTTTTAACACGTTTCACAGTTACTCAAGCCACTCCCTCCAGTTACTCCGCCCACTCCAGTTGTAGAGGCAAGAACACTTTTCACAATTTCCCCAGAAATTGTACCTTTTCTAGTTATTCTTATTATTATAGCCAAATTTACCACCCTAACTCCTCCCACAATTTTTACACTACATAGACAAGTAATATACCGAAACGTGCGGATTGTTCCCGAATGGTGTGCTATTATTTTGTGGAACGTTTCGCCGAATGGTTCACGAAATATCGTAGTTTTTGCGGCGAAATTGGTCCCATAGGAATGAATGGGGAAACTAGAGTGGGAGGTGACAAAAGGTGAAAAATCAGAACATGATTTCTAAACTGCCGCCACTCCCTCATTTTCAAGCCCACCTACACAAATCTTATATCAAAACGTTCAGCTATCCCTGCTGCCACTAAACATGTCCACGGCTAAGCCATAGTCCTGATAGTTTTCACAATATGACCATTTGTTTGCAACTCACACCGTCCATTGACATTCATTGAAACTACACTCTAGCCCCTTCAAATTTGAAGGGCAATTTCTAAACTGCGACCGTGCCTCTATTTTTAATATTTCAGAGACATACTATACGTCAAAATCTAGGTCTGGGTCTTGTGATTCTCACAATATAAAGATCTTCGCTGTAGGATTTATAGTTTTTAAAATACGGCCATTTGAATTATTGCATAGTTACTACATCTATCATGGTCCTGTCTATTGTGTACTGAACAGTATTTGTGAAGCATAAACAGGGCATGAGCGTTGCTAGGAAACAGTGGTTGTAAACACAAGATGCTGAGACACCCCAAATGCATGTGACTTCATCTGCTAGACTTGATAATGCTTGTAGACTCCTCCCACAGTTTTTACACTACAGAGACAAGTAATATACCGAAACGTGCGGATTGTTCCCGATTGGTGTGCTATTACTTTGTGGATCGTTTCGCTGAATGGTCCACGAAATATCGTTGTTTTTGCAGCGAAATTGGTCCCATAGGAATGAATGGTGAAATGTTCAATGTCATTTAATTAGTGTGCTATTACCTTGTGGAACTTTGTGAAAAGCTGAAAAATACCAGTGTGAATCCGGCCTCAATGTCATTTAATTGGTGTGCTATTACTTTGTGGAACGTTTCGCCGAATGGTTCATGAAATATCGTCGTTTTTGCGGTGAAATTGGTCCCATAGGAATGAATGGCGAAATGTTCAAAACTAGAGTGGGAGGTGACAAAAGCTGACAACCCCATGATCAGCCAAAACATTATGACCACCCCATGATCAGCCAAAACATTATGACCGCCCCATGAAAAAAAAAATTATTTTGTGGAACGTTTCACCGAATGGTTCACAAAATATCGTTTTTGCGGCAAAATTGGTCCCATAGGAATGAATGGTGAAATGTTCAAAACTAGAGTGGGAGGTGACAAAAGCTGACATTATGACCCCCCCCCCCCCATGATCAGCCAAAACATTATGACCACCCCATCAAAAAAAAAAAAAAAAAAAAAAATTGAAAAAAAAAATCATTTAAAAAAAATCATTTTTGAAAAAACAAAAAAACAAAATCATTTTTGAAAAAAAAAAATCACAAAGCTCTGAGGGGAATTATAGCTCCTCTCACACAGCTCTAAGGACAATTATAGCATTATAGCTCCTCCCACACAGCTTGGAGGGAAGTTATAGCTCCTCCAATACAGCTTTGAGGGGAATTATAGCTCCTCCCACACAGCTCAGAGGGGAATTATAGCATTATAGCTCCTCCCACACAGCTTGGAGGGAAGTTATAGCTCCTCCAATACAGCTTTGAGGGGAATTATAGCTCCTCCCACACAGCTCAGAGGGGAATTATAGCATTATAGCTTAGCATTATAGCTCCTCCCACACAACTCTGAGGAGAATTATAGCTCCTCCCACACAACTCTGAGGGGAATTATAGTTTCTCCCACACCGCTGTGAGGGGAATTATAGCTCCTCCCACACAGCTCTGAGGGGAATTATAGCTCCTCTCACACAGCTCTAAGGACAATTATAGCATTATAGCTCCTCCCATACAGCTTGGAGGGAAGTTATAGCTCCTCCCACACAACTCTGAGGGGAATTATAGTTTCTCCCACACCGCAGTGAGGTGACTTATAGCTCCTCCCACACAACTCTGAGGAGAATTATAGCTCTTCGAACAAAGCTCTGAGGGGAATTATAGCTCCTTCCACAAATATCATCATGCCATCTAAAGGAAAGAGATCTAAAGCTGCAAAGATACGCTGGACTAAACTGGATCCGGAGCCCCACAGCAGCATAGTGGATATGGAGGTTTGTGACAGTGAATGTGCCCAGGAGGTACATAGTGAACCTGTGGTGTCATTTTCATGTTCAACTCAGTGTCAAGTTCAAGAGCACAGTGACAGTGTGATGGGCACTTCTGAAAACCATGGCATGCAAGAACCATGTGTACCAAGTGAGATTTCTGTGCAGGCATCATTTCATCAGGGTCATCATGGCTATGGAAGGTTAAGGAACAAACAGTGTACATGCATGGCTCTGACATTTTTGGCATACCACAGTGAGCTTGATGATGTGAGAAAGGGTGAGCTTGATCAAATACTGAAGAAGGGCAACAGCTTGTATGGCTCAACAATAAAACAGCTAAAACAAAGAAATGTCTATCAGCATCAGCAGTTGACAATGGAAGAAGTGCCCCTCAGACTCAACACTGACAAATATGAGTATAACGTTGTTAAATCTCCAGTGTTATCGGGATGTATGAGAGCCACGGTAGACGGTGACAACCAAGGTTGGTTTGTTGACCTCTCCACAAGACTTCAGTGCCTCAATGCAGATGTTACACATGCATTTTTTATAGTAGTGCCATATTGCATTGCATTGTTCAGAGACAAGTCTGGGAGATATGGACTGTTTGATTCTCATAGTCGAAATAAGGATGGACTTCCTGCCACTGGAAAAGGAAAAGCTGTTATGATCACTTTTACACATTTGAGTGATATGGGGGCAAGGATTTATAAGTTGTATGAATTGCTCCTTACAGACACCAGAGGCCCTATTGATGGACTGCAGTATGACTTCATGCCAGTCTCATTTCATCGTGCAAGACGTCTGTCAGATGGTTTGCTGTCCCCACCGGTGCAATCTGACAAACCACATAATGCAAAGCATGTGGAGAACAAAGTGACACAGATGACCAAAGATGCAACACACACTGGATTCCCAGCCAGCAAGCATTTTCCACGGTCACTTGATGCAAAATCCTCACAGGGCATATGGAAGGACAGTAAGGCATTTTCCAAATTAAATGCACAGAGACAACAAAAACTGAAGACAAGACACAGAAATGAAAGAAGGCGTGATTCCAAGGCTACAAAGATGTCTGTCACCAATAAGAAAAGGACATACATCACCAGCCGATACAGAGCAGATGCTGATTTTAAGTTGAAGCAGAAGCAATATATCATTCGCAAATATGCAACAGATGCCAATTTCAACTTGAAGCAGAAGCAATACATCACCAGAAAATATGCGACAAATGCAGATTTCAACTTGAAGCAGAAGCAATACATCACCAGAAAATATGCGACAAATGCAGATTTCAACTTGAAGCAGAAGCAGTACATCACCAGAAAATATGCGACAAATGCAGATTTCAACTTGAAGCAGAAGCAGTACACCACCAGAAAATATGCGACAAATGCAGATTACAACTTGAAGAAGAAGCAATACATCACCAGAAAATATGCCACAAATGTCGATTTCAACCTGAAGCAGAAGCAATACATCACCAGAAAATATAATGATCCTGCTTTCAGAAAACGTCACTTGCAACATTGCATGAGTTACATGAAAATGAAGCGTCAAACTCAAGCAGATTTTCGCATAACCCATAAGATGCAATGTGCCTTCAAAATAAGAATGAAATACAGACGATGGACTCGTGTCATGCAGGAATGCAGTCAACCAGTGGACAACAGCCTAATGCAGACAGCTATATCCACTTTCCATGAATGCATTAAAGCTGGGCCAACATTTGTGTGCACGATGTGTCATCGCACCCTTTTCTCTAACCAGGTGAAACATTGCATTCACAGCAATTACAAGAAGAATCTACACATTGTTGCACACATGGACATATTTCCCTGTCAAACAGGCAGCAACAATCACTGTCAAGGACCTGAACAATGCACCGTACCAGATGAAAGGACCAAAGAATGGATTTGTCACAACTGTGATTTACATTTAAAAGCAGGACACAAATCATCCATCGCTGTAGCTAACATGGAGCTGGCGCCCATTCCCCCAGAGCTCTGCGATTTGAATGTGCTGGAAAGACAACTTTTGGCCAAAATACTGCCATTTGCCAAGATCATCACACTTCCCAAAGGTCAACAGGCAGCTATACATGGCGCTGTAGTGTGTGTGCCATCCGAGGTGGAAACCACGGTCAATACTCTACCAAGATCGCACAGCACATCCCAGTTACACAGAGTGAAGCTGAAAAGACGTCTGACTTACAAAGGCCACCAGCTGTTTCATTATGTCAACATGGGAAATGTAGTAGCAGGTCTGTCAAAACTCATTGACACACCCCGACTACAGTGACATTTCAATTAGAGTGGATGAGACAATTGATGGATGATGGATGATGGATGATGGATGATGGGATGGAACTCGACAGTTGTGACGAAACTGAAATGATGGAGATACTTGAACGCATCGAAAATTGTGATCCATCAGAGGTACAGTCTGCATGTTTACTGGCTGCTTCTGAGCAACAGGAAGGCCATGACCAACAACCTCCCAATGCAGAGGATGAGAAGGATGCACTAAGACCTGGAATTGGCCTAGACAGTTGTTTGCAGCCATCTGACCTTGGAGAGGAAGCACTGACACACGGTGATGGAATATTCAGCATTGCACCTGCACAAGGAAACACACCTGTCAGCTTCTTTAAAGTTCCTAGGCTTGAGGCAATGGCTTTCCCTGTTCAGTTCCCTACTGGACAGAATACATTGGACCAGGCAAGACAAGTCAAACTGTCCCCGAGCATGTATTTCAATGCAAGGCTTTTTTGTGTTGATACTCATTTTGCAAGAGACACAAGCTACCTCTTCTTTGCGCAGTTTGTCACAGAAACACACATGGCCAAAAGCAGCATGTCCATCCAGTTAAGGAAAGGAAAACCCAATACCAGGGATGGACGGAAAATATCCAACAAGCTGCTACAGGACAAGTGTGAGGTTGAGAGGTTGGTGCGAAACCGAGATGCCACAAGGTTCATGCAACCACTGAGAGGGAGTCCAGCTTACTGGGATAAAAATCTGAAGAATTTGCTAGCCATGGTCAGACAATTGGGTAAGCCAACATTTTTTCTTACCTTCTCTGCTGCAGAATTCAGATGGCCAGAGGTAATAACGGCAATAAAGGCACAACAAGGTCAAAAGGTGGATTTTGCGGGGCTAGACTGGGCTGAAAAGTGTGACATTCTTCGAGGCAACCCAGTGACCACCATGCGCATGTTTGACAAACGGGTTGATCCTCTGATGCGAGAGCTGCTGTTGGGTCCTGCACAGCCAATTGGTGAAGTTATCGATTACTTTTACCGGGTTGAATTTCAGGCGAGAGGGAGCCCTCATATACATTGTCTCTGTTGGGTAGCAGGAGCTCCTATATTTGGACAAGACAGTGATGACAAGGTGTGTGCCTTTATAGATCATAACATCTCATGCCAGCTGCCTGATGAAGCCAAACAGGCCTTACTTCACAGATTTGTAACAGAACTTCAAATGCACAGCAGGTCTCATTCAAAATCATGCAAGAAAGGTAACAGAGTATGCAGATTTGGATTTCCAAAGCCACCTATTAGAAAAACGAGGATAACTTACCCGATGCCAGAAGAACAAGGAGATTGTGCAATGAAACCACAAGCAGCCAAAAACAAACTGAAACCAGTCTGGGATTTGCTTAATAACCCAAAAGTGCAGCTTGAAGACATGTCACAGCTACTGGCACAGTGTGATATGACTTTGAATCAGTACAACTCGTACATTCAGGCATTGACCTCCTCAAGTGTGATTCTAATGAAGCGTGATGTCAAGGACTGCTGGGTGAACAACTACAATCCACAGCCTGGAACGCCAACATGGACATCCAGTACATTCTTGACGAGTATGGTTGCATCATGTACATGTTGTCCTACATATCCAAGCCAGAACGGGAGCTGAGTGACTATCTCAAAGCAATAGTCAAAGAAATGAGCCCAGAAACAGCGACAGAACGAGAAGAAATGAAAGAGGTTCTTCAGGCTTATTCAAAACACAGAGAGGTCAGCGCCCAGGAGTCTGTGGCCCGTACGTGCAGCCTGAAAATGAAGTCTTGCTCACGTGAGGTTGTTTTTCTGCCAACTGGTGACAACGCACTGAAAAGGAGTCTCCCGCTCAGTGCATTGCAGAACAAACCTGCCGATTCTCTTAATGTGTGGATGACGAGTTTTGTCGACAAATACAGAGCCAGATCCGAAACACCAGAGTTTGAGTCCATGTGTCTGGCAGACTTTGCATCCCATTACAGGGTTGTCTATGGCAAGCAGAAGGAATATGGCAAGCAAAAGGAAGACAGCAAGCGTGTCAGCCTATTGAATGAAATGGGAATGATTCAAAAACGCACGAGAGGGAAGCCTGCAATCATCAGGTACGCACGCTTCTCAGAGAAGAAGGACCCCGAGAACTACTACGGCAGACTGCTTAAACTCTACCTCCCCCACCGTTCAGAGTCATCACTGAAAACTGTAAGGTTCCCAACACACCAGGATTTTTACAAAGGCGCCTGTGTGAGCTTACCAGGGGAAGAAGCAATCCGAGCAGTGTCTGCAATTGTTACCAGCAACCAAAAGAAGTTCGAACAACACAACAAAATTGTGGAACAAGTCTTGGATGACTTTGTAAAAAACGGCCCTGTTGAAGATGCTTGGAACACCTTTGCCCCAGAAGCTGAGTTGGATAGGTTGGAATGTATAGAGGAACGCAAAGAAGGGGAGCCACTTCATGAGAATGAACAAGATGATGTTCCGGAGTATACACGTCACAAACAAACAGGTGGAATTGCGCTTACTGTGAAGGCCCCACAAATGTGCCCTGATTTCTTTCGGAAAATGTACAGAAACCTTAACCGGACACAAGCTCAGACATTCTACTCAGTTTGTGACTGGTGCACTAACCGTGTGCGTGGCCTAAATCCTGACCCATTCTATTACTTTGTCACTGGTGGTGCAGGGACAGGCAAATCACACCTGATAAAGTGCATCTATGCTGAGGCGACAAAGATACTCTGTAAACTTACCAGACTACGTGAGGAAGCAGACATATCCATGCCCAGCGTTTTACTAACTGCATTTACAGGAACAGCAGCTTTCAACATTTCAGGCAACACTTTGCATTCTCTGCTGAAGTTGCCAAGAAGCTTGAAGCCACCCTACCAAGGACTTGGAAATCTAATAGATGAAGTGAGGGCACAGCTGTCAAATGCGGAGATCATTGTTATTGACGAGGTGTCAATGATTTCAAAGCCCCTGTTTGCCTACATCAACTGGAGATTACAGCAAATCAAAGGCAGTAAGAAACCTTTTGGTGGTATGTCAGTACTAGCAGTAGGAGACTTTTACCAGGTCCCCCCACTGGGAAAAAGTAAGCCACTCTGCGTGTTTGAGAAAAATACCAATGACCTCTGGAAAGACAACTTTCAGATGATCACGCTAACAGAGATCATGCGACAGAAGGATGACATTTCATTTGCTGAGCTTTTGAATAGAATCAGAGTCAAGCAGAAGACTGTCACCTTAAGCAATGATGACAAAGCTCTGCTTGCTCAGGCTTTTACAGATCCCACCCACTGCCCTAATGACGTGCTACACATATTTGCCACCAACAAAGAGGTTCACAAACATAATGCTGCAACTGTGTCTGTTCTCCATTCAAACGTCACCAACATAGATGCCGACGATTACAGAAAAGACCCTAAGACAGGAGTGATGCTGAGGCAACACCAACCTTTCAAAGGACACAAAGACAATCTGATTGACACACTGCAAGCAGCTGAAGGTGCCCGTATCATGATCACAAGAAACATTGATGTAGAAGACGGGCTTGTTAACGGGACATTTGGCAAGATTGCAAGAATAATCATTCAGACTGAGAATGGTACTACTACGGTAAACAAGCTTGGGCTTATGCTGGACAATCCAAATGCAGGACAGAGATACCGTAACAAGTCATCTTGTGATGCTGACAACTTGGTGTACATAGAAAGGGTAGAGGAAAACCTGAGACAGAAAGGAGTTGTTTGCAGGCAGTTCCCCCTGAAGTTGGCTTTTGCATGTACGATTCATAAGTGTCAGGGGATGTCGATACAGTCAGCAGTGGTCTCATTGAAACGGGTCTTCCAACCGGGAATTGCCTATGTTGCTCTGAGTAGAACGACTACACTGCAAGGACTGTACATAACAGACTTTGATGAGAAGAAGATCTTTGCTGATCCTGAAATCACAGCCTCCCTGGATTCAATGAAGAATGCATCACTGGAAAGTGTTATGCCCCTCTTAAAGTTTCTACAGACAACAGACAAACAGCAAACATTAACAATTATCCATCACAACACGGAAGGATTACGAGCTCACATTGAAGATATCAAATCTCACCATGAGTTGACACTTGGAGATGTTTTATGTTTCACTGAAACTCATCTCTCAGGCTCTTCTGTTGCTGAAAGTCTCCAGCTGGAGGGCTTCAACCTGTTCAAACGCAACAGACATCTCTCGTACACGAACCTTCCTGACATTGCAAGTAAAAGTGGTGGAGGTGTCGCCTTGTATGTCAGAAACCATTTCAAGGCCTTTGAAAAGCAGTATCATCACAATGTGACTGACTTGGAGTTCTTGGTTGTCAAACTGGAGTCCCCTGTACAAGCTTTGATCGCTGTTGTTTACAGGCCACCGGATTACAGTATTGGCCAATTCCTTACTAACCTGCTGGGCCTCTTGGAATCTTTGGAAATAATGGATTGCCAACCTATAATACTCTGTGGAGATTTCAATGAAGATTTTCTGTGCAGAGAAAAGAAGCCAATATCTGACCTTCTTCACTCAAGAGGATATACCCAACTGGTCTGGGCAGCCACCACAGAAAAAAAAAAAACACACTGTTGGATCACATTTACATCTCCAGGGTGCAGCACTGTCTCCAGTCAGGAGTACTGCACAGTTATTACAGCTATCATGATCCTGTGTATTGTGTTTTGAACAGTGGTTTGGAACACGCTTAGAGCCTGCATAAACAGGGCATGAGCGATGCCAGGAAACAGTGGTTGTGAGACAGTGGTCATCAAACAGATAATAAAGTGGCAATGAGGGTCAGTTTATGTTATGTGAGTTTTATGTCAGTTTTAGTTATGTGGGACCATTTACAATTAGCTAAAAATCATTCTCTATATTTCATGTTCGGTGTACTTGTTAGACACTGAACTCACTTACTCCCCTCCATCCATCAGACATCTGTCCTCATCACACTCACCCTCTCCTTCCTGTGCTATAGCCTGCTTGCTGATTAGTAAGACAGATAAAGAAACAGCAAGGAGCAAAACTGCAGAGAAACTGAAAATTTGTAAGGGTTTAAAGTATATGCTTTAATGAATTGCCTTGTATCCAAAAAGTTCAAAAAGTTGACTGTTCAAAATGTTAATACAATGTATAATGGAAATATACCGCCAGTTCGCTTGTGATATATTGAAATTATATGTACACTGTGTAAACTGTTTTTGACACACTTGATTTTGGGATGCGAGTCCGTCAGGTGCTATGCTTTGGCTGGGGCGGAATAAATCCTGGTAACCCTTAAGTCTGTGTCCGACAAAGTCATTTCTACCTTCTACATCATTAGCACTTGTGCACTTTTTAAATTTGTTCAATCAATTGGTTAGTGTAATGTTTACTATCTTTACTCACTACAAACACTCCACACAGTTACTCTGCCCATCTGCCCAGTTCAACCTTTCCACAGTTACTGCAACCACACAACAGTTACTCCAGCCACTCCCCCCAGATGTAGAGGCAAGAACACTTTTCACAATTTCCCCAGAAATTGTAGCTTTTCTAGTTATTCTTATTATTAAGTGTTCTTGCATAGCAAGACCACTTACTGTTATCTCACATATATATTATTATTCTTATTAAGTGTTCTTGCATAGCAAGACCACTTACTGTTATCTCACATATATATTATTAAGTGTTCTTGCATAGCAAGACCACTTACTGTTATCTCACATATATATTATTAAGTGTTCTTGCATAGCAAGACCACTTATTGTTATCTCACATATATATTATTCTTATTATTATTATAGCCAAATTTACCACCCTAACTCCTCCCACAATTTTTACACTACATAGACAAGTAATATACCGAAACATGCAGATTGTTCCCGAATGGTGTGCTGTTATTTTGTGGAACGTTTCGCCAAATGGTTCACGAAATATCGTCGTTTTTGCGGCAAAATTGGTCCCATAGGAATGAATGGGGAAACTAGAGTGGGAGGTGACAAAAGCTGAAAAATCAGAACATGATTTCTAAACTGCCGCCACTCCCTCATTTTCAAGCCCACCTACACAAAACTTATATCAAAACGTTCAGCTATCCCTGCTGCCACTAAACATGTCCACAGCTAAGCCATAGTCCTGATAGTTTTCACAATATGACCATTTGTTTGCAACTCACACCGTCCATTGACATTCATTGAAACTACACTTTAGCCCCTTCAAATTTGAAGGGCAATTTCTAAACTGCAACCGTGCCTTCAATTTTAATATTTCAGAGACATACTATGTATCAAAATCTAGGTCTGGGTCTTGTGATTCTCACAATATAAAGATCTTCGCTGTAGGATTTATAGTTTTTAAAATACGGCCATTTGAATTACTGCACAGTTACTACATCTATCATGGTCCTGTGTATCGTGTATTGAGCAGTATTTGTGAAGCATAAACAGGGCATGAGCGTTGCTAGGAAACAGTGGTTGTAAACACAAGATGCTGAGACACCCCAAATGCATGTGGTCATACCTTCATCTGCTAGACTTGATAATGCTTGTAGACTCCTCCCACAGTTTTTACACTACAGAGACAAGTAATATACCGAAACGTGCGGATTGTTCCCGATTGGTATGCTATTTCTTTGTGGAACATTTCGCCGAAGGGTCCACGAAATATCGTCGTTATTGCGGCAAAATTGGTCCCATAGGAATGAATGGCGAAATGTTCAATGTCATTTAATTGGTGTGCTATTACCTTGTGGAATGTTTTGCCGAATCGTCGTTTTTGCGGTGAAATTGGTCCCGTAGGAATGAATGGCGAAATGTTCAAAACTAGAGTGGGAGGTGACAAAAGCTGACAACCCCATGATCAGCCAAAAGATTATGACCACCCCATGATCAGCCAAAACATTATGACCTCCCCATGAAAAAAAAATTATTTTGTGGAACGTTTCACAGAATGGTCCACAAAATATCGTCGTTTTTGCGGCGAAATTGGTCCCATAGGAATGAATGGCGAAATGTTAAAAACTAGAGTGGGAGGTGACAAAAGCTGACAACCCCATGATCAGCCAAAACATTATGACCACCCCATGAAAACAAAAATATTTTTGAAAAAAAAAATCATTTTTGGAAAAAAAAATAATTTTTGAAAAAAAAAATCATTTTTGAAAAAAATAATTCATTTTTGAAAATAAAAACTTTTGAAAAAAATGTTCAGCTCTTTCAGCTAATGATGGGACTTTTTTACTACTATTTATACTTTTTAAAATATTAAGCTTTTTAACACTTTTCACAGTTACTCAAGCCACTCCATCCAGTTACTCCGCCCACTCCAGTTGTAGAGGCAAGAACACTTTTCACAATTTCCCCAGAAATTGTACCTTTTCTAGTTATTATTATTAAGTGTTCTTGCATAGCAAGACCACTTTACTGTTATCTCACATATATATTATTAAGTGTTCTTGCATAGCAAGACCACTTACTGTTATCTCACATATATATTATTAAGTGTTCTTGCATAGCAAGACCACTTACTGTTATCTCACATATATATTATTCTTATTATTATAGCCAAATTTACCACCCTAACTCCTCCCACAGTTTTTACACTACATAGACAAGTAATATACCGAAACGTGCGGATTGTTCCCGAATGGTGTGCTATTACTTTGTGGAACGTTTCGCCGAATGGTTCACGAAATATCGTCGTTTTTGCGGCGAAATTGGTCCCATAGGAATGAATGGGGAAACTAGAGTGGGAGATGACAAAAGCTGGAAAATCAGAACATGATTTCTAAACTGCCGCCACTCCCTCATTTTCAAGCCCACCTACACAAATCTTATATCAAAACGTTCAGCTATCCCTGCTGCCACTAAACATGTCCACGGCTAAGCCATAGTCCTGATAGTTTTCACAATATGACCATTTGTTTGCAACTCACGACGTCCATTGACATTCATTGAAACTACACTCTAGCCCCTTCAAATTTGAAGGGCAATTTCTAAACTGCGACCGTGCCTCTATTTTTAATATTTCAGAGACATACTATACATCAAAATCTAGGTCTGGGTCTTGTGATTCTCACAATATAAAGATCTTCGCTGTAGGATGTATAGTTTTTGGGAAAAAGCTTTTTGTTTAGAGGTAATTTCAGGAAATTTTAGCCATTAATCAGAGTGTACGGTGTTTGTTTTGTTGCCATGGTTACCAAAGCTTCTGTTATACACAGGGGGGAGGTGGCTGGAGCATCTCATCTCTGATTACAGAGCCCAGGGGAGGGGACAGACACACCATGTACTGATTTATAATAGAGGAATATGATGGGGCAGTTTTGATAGGGCAATTCTGATGGGGCAGTTTTAATGGGGCAATTATGATGGGGCAGTTTTAATGGGGCAATTATGATGGGGCAGTTTTGATGGTGGCAATATGATGGGGCAGTTTTGGTGGGGGAATTATGATGGGGCAGTTTTGATGGTGGCAATATGATGGGGCAGTTTTGATAGGGCAATTCTGATGGGGCAGTTTTGATGGTGGCAATATGATGGGGCAATTCTGATGGGGCAGTTTTGATGGTGGCAATATGATGGGGCTGTTTTGATAGGGCAATTCTGATGGGGCAGTTTTGATGGTGGCAATATGATGGGGCAGTTTTGATGGGGCAATTCTGATGGGGCAGTTTTGATGGGGCAATTCTGATGGGGCAGTTTTGATGGTGGCAATATGATGGGGCAGTTTTGATGGCAGTTTTTGAAAAAAAAAATTCATTTTTGAAAAAATAAAAAAAAAAACTTTTGAAAAAAAATGTTCAGCTCTTTCAGCTAATGATGGAACTTTTTTACTACTATTTATACTTTTTAAAATATTAAGCTTTTTAACACTTTTCACAGTTACTCAAGCCACTCCATCCAGTTACTCTGCCCACTCCAGTTGTAGAGGCAAGAACACTTTCACAATTTCCCCAGAAATTGTACCTTTTCTAGTTAAGTGTTCTTGCATAGCAAGACCACTTACTGTTATCTCACATATATATTATTCTTATTATTATAGCCAAATTTACCACCCTAACTCCTCCCACAGTTTTTACACTACATAGACAAGTAATATACCGAAACGTGCGGATTGTTCCCGAATGGTGTGCTATTACTTTGTGGAACGTTTCGCCGAATGGTTCACGAAATATCGTCGTTTTTGCGGCGAAATTGGTCCCATAGGAATGAATGGGGAAACTAGAGTGGGAGATGACAAAAGCTGGAAAATCAGAACATGATTTCTAAACTGCCGCCACTCCCTCATTTTCAAGCCCACCTACACAAATCTTATATCAAAACGTTCAGCTATCCCTGCTGCCACTAAACATGTCCACGGCTAAGCCATAGTCCTGATAGTTTTCACAATATGACCATTTGTTTGCAACTCACGCCGTCCATTGACATTCATTGAAACTACACTCTAGCCCCCTCCAAATTTGAAGGGCAATTTCTAAACTGCGACTGTGCCTTCATTTTTAATATTTCAGAGACATACTATACATCAAAATCTAGGTCTGGGTCTTGTGATTCTCACAATATAAAGATCTTCGCTGTAGGATGTATAGTTTTTAAAATACGGCCATTTGTTTAGAGGTCATTTCAGGAAATTTTAGCCATTAATCAGAGTGTACTGTTAGTGTTTGTTTTGTTGCCATGGTTACCAAAGCTTCTGTTATACACAGGGGGGAAGGTGGCTGGAGCATCTCAGCTGATTACAGAGCCCGGGGGAGGGGACAGACACACCATGTACTGATTTATAATAGAGGAATATGATGGGGCAGTTTTGATGGGGTAATTCTGATGGGGCAGTTTTGATGAAGCAGTATTTGGGAAGCATAAACAGGGCATGAGCGTTGCTAGGAAACAGTGGTTGTAAACACAAGATGCTGAGACACTCCAAATGCATGTGACTTCATCTGCTAGACTTGATAATGCTTGTAGACTCCTCCCACAGTTTTCACACTACAGAGACAAATAATATACCGAAACAAGCGGATTGTTCCCGATTGGTGTGTTATTACTTTGTGGAATGTTTTGCCGAATGGTCCACGAAATGACGTTTTTGCGGCGAAATTGCTCCCATAGGAATGAATGGTGAAATGTTCAAAACTAGAGTGGGAAGTGACAAAAGCTGACAACCCCATGATCAGCCAAAACATTATGACCACCCCATGTAAAAAAAAAAATATTTTTGAAAAAAAAAAATTTTTTGAAAAAAGTAAAAAAATAATTTTTGAAAAAAAAAAATCATTTTTGAAAAAAAAAATATTTTTGAAAAAAAAAAAATTATTTTTGAAAAAAAAAAATATTTTTGAAAAAAAAATTTCTTTTAAAAAAAAAAATATTTTTGAAAAAAAAATATATTTGAAAAAAAAAAATATTTTTGAAAAAAAAAAATGATTTTTGAAAAAAAAATTACTTTAAAAAAAATAATAATTTCGAAAAAAAAATTATTTTTGAAATAAAAAAATTCATTTTTGAAAAAAAAAATTACCTTTGAAAAAAAAAATTACTTTTGAAAAAAAAAATCATTTTTGAAGAAAAAAAAATCATTTTTGATTAAAAAAAAATTCATTTTTGAAAAAAAAAAATTACTTTTGAAAAAAATGTTCAGCTCTTTCAGCGAATGATGGAACTTTTTTACTACTATTTATACTTTTTAAAATATTAAGCTTTTTAACACTTTTCACAGTTACTCAAGCCACTCCACCCCACCCAGTTACTCCGCCCACTCCAGTTGTAGAGGCAAGAACACTTTCACAATTTCCCCAGAAATTGTACCTTTTCTAGTTCTTATTATTCTTATTATTATAGCCAAATATACCACCCTAACTCCTCCCACAATTTTTACACTACATAGACAAGTAATATACCGAAATGTGCGGATTGTTCCCGAATGGTGTGCTATTATTTTGTGGAACGTTTCGCCGAATGGTTCACGAAATATCGTCATTTTTGCGGCGAAATTGGTCCCATAGGAATGAATTGGGAAACTAGAGTGGGAGGTGACAAAAGGTGAAAAATCAGAACATGATTTCTAAACTGCCGCCACTCCCTCATTTTCAAGCCCACCTACACAAATCTTATATCAAAACGTTCACCTATCCCTGCTGCCACTAAATATGTCCACGGCTAAGCCATAGTCCTAATAGTTTTCACAATATGACCATTTGTTTGCAACTCACACCGTCCATTGACATTCATTGAAACTACACTCTAGCCCCTTCAAATTTGAAGGGCAATTTCTAAACTGCGACCGTGCCTTCAATTTTAATATTTCAGAGACATACTATGTATCAAAATCTAGGTCTGGGTCTTGTGATTCTCACAATATAAAGATCTTCGCTGTAGGATTTATAGTTTTTAAAATACGGCCATTTGAATTACTGCAGTTTCTACATCTATCATGGTCCTGTCTATTGTGTATCGAGCAGTATTTGTGAAGCATAAACAGGGCATGAGCGTTGCTAGGAAACAGTGGTTGTAAACACAAGATGCTGAGACACCCCAAATGCATGTGACTTCATCTGCTAGACTTGATAATGCTTGTAGACTCCTCCCACTGTTTTTACACTACAGAGACAAGTAATATACTGAAACGTGCGGATTGTTCCCGATTGGTGTGCTATTACTTTGTGTAACGTTTCACCGAATGGTTCACGAAATATCGTAGTTTTTGCGGCGAAATTGGTCCCATAGGAATGAATGGCGAAATGTTCAATGTCATTTAATTGGTGTGCTATTACTTTGTGGAACGTTTCACGAAATATCGTCGTTTTTGCGGCAATATTGGTCCCATAGGAATGAATGGTGATTTAATTGGTGTGCTATTACCTTGTGGAACTTTGTGAAAAGCTGAAATATACCAGTATGAATCCGGAATCAATGTCATTTAATTGGTGTGCTATTACTTTCTGGAACGTTTCGCCGAATGGTTCACGAAATATCGTCGTTTTTGCAACAAAATTGGTCCCATAGGAATGAATGGCGAAATGTTCAAAACTAGAGTGGGAGGTGACAAAAGCTGACAACCCCATGATCAGCCAAAACATTATGACCGCCCCATAAAAAAAAAATATTTTTGAAAAAAAAAATTTTTGAAAAAAAAAAAACTTTTGAAAAAAAATGTTCAGCTCTTTCAGCTAATGATGGAACTTTTTTACTACTATTTATACTTTTTAAAATACTAGAAAAGGTACAATTTCTGGGGAAATTGTGAAAGTGTTCTTGCCTCTACAACTGGAGTGGGCGGAGTAACTGGGTGGGGTGGAGTGGCTTGAGTAACTGTGAAAAGTGTTAAAAAGCTTAATATTTTAAAAAGTATAAATAGTAGTAAAAAAGTTCCATCATTCGCTGAAAGAGCTGAACATTTTTTTCAAAAGTAATTTTTTTTTTCAAAAATGAATT
This sequence comes from Aquarana catesbeiana, assembly GCF_042186555.1. Taxonomy (NCBI): domain Eukaryota; kingdom Metazoa; phylum Chordata; class Amphibia; order Anura; family Ranidae; genus Aquarana; species Aquarana catesbeiana. The sequence continues at coordinate 89,151,922 of NC_133335.1, forward strand.
TTTTTTAATCAAAAATGATTTTTTTTTCTTCAAAAATGATTTTTTTTTTCAAAAGTAATTTTTTTTTTCAAAGGTAATTTTTTTTTTCAAAAATGAATTTTTTTATTTCAAAAATAATTTTTTTTTTTCGAAATTATTATTTTTTTTAAAGTAATTTTTTTTTCAAAAATAATTTTTTTTTTTCAAAAATATTTTTTTTTTCAAATATATTTTTTTTTCAAAAATAATTTTTTTTTTCAAAAATATTTTTTTTTTCAAAAATGATTTTTTTTTTCAAAAATTATTTTTTTACTTTTTTCAAAAATTTTTTTTTTTTTCAAAAATATTTTTTTTTTTACATGGGGCGGTGATAATGTTTTGGCTGATCATGGGGTGGTCATAATGTTTTGGCTGATCATGGGGTTGTCAGCTTTTGTCACTTCCCACTCTAGTTTTGAACATTTCGCCATTCATTCCTATGGGACCAATTTCGCCGCAAAAACGTCATTTCGTGGACCATTCGGCAAAACATTCCACAAAGTAATAACACACCAATCGGGAACAATCCGCTCGTTTCGGTATATTATTTGTCTCTGTAGTGTGAAAACTGTGGGAGGAGTCTACAAGCATTATCAAGTCTAGCAGATGAAGTCACATGCATTTGGAGTGTCTCAGCATCTTGTGTTTACAACCACTGTTTCCTAGCAACGCTCATGCCCTGTTTATGCTTCCCAAATACTGCTTCATCAAAACTGCCCCATCAGAATTACCCCATCAAAACTGCCCCATCATATTCCTCTATTATAAATCAGTACATGGTGTGTCTGTCCCCTCCCCCGGGCTCTGTAATCAGCTGAGATGCTCCAGCCACCTTCCCCCCCTGTGTATAACAGAAGCTTTGGTAACCATGGCAACAAAACAAACACTAACAGTACACTCTGATTAATGGCTAAAATTTCCTGAAATGACCTCTAAACAAATGGCCGTATTTTAAAAACTATACATCCTACAGCGAAGATCTTTATATTGTGAGAATCACAAGACCCAGACCTAGATTTTGATGTATAGTATGTCTCTGAAATATTAAAAATGAAGGCACAGTCGCAGTTTAGAAATTGCCCTTCAAATTTGGAGGGGGCTAGAGTGTAGTTTCAATGAATGTCAATGGACGGCGTGAGTTGCAAACAAATGGTCATATTGTGAAAACTATCAGGACTATGGCTTAGCCGTGGACATGTTTAGTGGCAGCAGGGATAGCTGAACGTTTTGATATAAGATTTGCGTAGGTGGGCTTGAAAATGAGGGAGTGGCGGCAGTTTAGAAATCATGTTCTGATTTTCCAGCTTTTGTCATCTCCCACTCTAGTTTCCCCATTCATTCCTATGGGACCAATTTCGCCGCAAAAACGACGATATTTCGTGAACCATTCGGCGAAACGTTCCACAAAGTAATAGCACACCATTCGGGAACAATCCGCACGTTTCGGTATATTACTTGTCTATGTAGTGTAAAAACTGTGGGAGGAGTTAGGGTGGTAAATTTGGCTATAATAATAAGAATAATATATATGTGAGATAACAGTAAGTGGTCTTGCTATGCAAGAACACTTAATTAAGCTTTTTAACACTTTTCACAGTTACTCAAGCCACTCCACCCCACCCAGTTACTCCGCCCACTCCAGTTGTAGAGGCAAGAACACTTTCACAATTTCCCCAGAAATTGTAGCTTTTCTAGTTATTATAGCCAAATTTACCACCCTAACTCCTCCCACAGTTTTTACACTACAGAGACAAGTAATATACCGAAACGTGCGGATTGTTCCCAATTGGTGTGCTATTACTTTGTGGAACATTTCGCCGAATGGTCCACGAAATATCGTCGTTATTGCGGTGAAATTGGTCCCATAGGAATGAATGGCGAAATGTTCAATGTCATTTAATTGGTGTGCTATTACCTTGTGGAACTTTGTGAAAAGCTGAAATATACCAGTGTGAATCTGGCCTCAATGTCATTTAATTGGTGTGCTATTACTTTGTTGAACGTTTCGCCAAATGGTTCACGAAATATTGTCGTTTTTGCGGTGAAATTGGTCCCATAGGAATGAATGGCGAAATGTTCAAAACTAGAGTGGGAGGTGACAATAGCTGACAACCCCATAATCAGCCAAAACATTATGACCGCCCCATGAAAAAATCATTTTTGAAAAAAACTACTTTTGAAAAAAATGTTCAGCTCTTTCAGCTAATGATGGAACTTTTTTACTACTATTTATACTTTTTAAAATATTAAGCTTTTTAACACTTTTCACAGTTACTCAAGCCACTCCACCCAGTTACTCCGCCCACTCCAGTTGTAGAGGCAAGAACACTTTTCACAATTTCCCCAGAAATTGTAGCTTTTCTAGTTAAGTGTTCTTGCATAGCAAGACCACTTACTGTTATCTCACATATATATTATTCTTCTTCTTATTATTATTATTATAGCCAAATTTACCACCCTAACTCCTCCCACAGTTTTTACACTACATAGACAAGTAATATACCGAAACGTGCAGATTGTTCCCGATTGGTGTGCTTTTACTTTGTGGTTCACAAAATATCGTAGTTTTTGCGACGAAATTGGTCCCATAGGAATGAATTGCGAAATGTTCAAAACTAGAGTGGGAGGTGACAAAAGCTGACAACCCCATGATTAGCCAAAATATTATGACCACCCCATGATCAGCCAAAACATTATGACCGCCCCATGAAAAAAATATATTTTTGAAAAAAAAAAAATTTTGAAAAAAAATGTTCAGCTCTTTCAGCTAATGATGGGACTTCAACTGTTTTACTACTATTTATACTTTTTAAAATATTAAGCTTTTTAACACTTTTCACAGTTACTCAAGCCACTCCACTCCACCCAGTTACTCGGCCCACTCCAGTTGTAGAGGCAAGAACAGTTTTCACAATTTCCCCAGAAATTGTAGCTTTTCTTAGTTATTATTCTTATTATAGCCAAATTTACCACCCTAATTCCTCCCACTGTTTTTACACTACATAGACAAGTAATATACCGAAACGTGCGGATTGTTCCCGAATGGTGTGCTATTACTTTGTGGAACTTTGTGAAAAGCTGAAAAATTCCAGTGTGAATCCGGAATCAATGTCATTTAATTGGTGTGCTATTACTTTGTGGAACGTTTCACTGAATGGTTCACGAAATATTGTTTTTGCGGCGAAATTGGTCCCATAGGAATGAATAGCGAAATGTTCAAAACTAGAGTGGGAGGTGACAAAAGCTGACAACCCCATGATCATACCATCCTAACTCCTCCCACAGCTTTTAAAACTACATAGACAGTAATATAACAAAGGTGCGGATTGTTCCCGATTGGTGTACTATTACTTTGTGGAAGATTTCACCGAATTTTTCACTAAATATCGTAGTTGTTGCGGAAAATTGGTCCCATAGGAATGAATGGCGAAAACTAGAACGGGAGGTGACAAAAGCTTACAACCCCATGATCAGCCAAAACATTATGACCACCCCATGATCAGCCAAAACATTATGACCGCCCCATGAAAAAAAAAATTTTGAAAAAAAAAAATCTTTTGAAAACAAAAACAAAATCATTTTTGAAAAGAAATGTTCAGCTCTTTCAGCTAATGATGGGACTTCAACTGTTTTACTACTATTTATACTTTTTAAAATATTAAGCTTTTTAACACTTTTCACAGTGAGAGCCCATTCACACAGGGGCAACTTTGGATCCGAGTTCAAGTCGCCCCAAGTCGCCCCTAGTCGCCTCAAGTCGCGCTACATGAAAAAATCAATGTAAGTGAATGGATCCCTCTTAATGCACACTACTGCAGTCGCTCCGACTTCAGAAAAGGTTCCTGTACTACTTCAATCTGACTTGAAGGCAACTTGTACCCATTGATTTCAATGGAAGTTGCCTCCAAGTCTGATCACTGTTCATACTGAGGCAACTTTACAGGAAGCAGAAAGGAAACAGAAAGTAATTTCCTCCACTAAACAGCCAGCCCCCTCCTTCTCACACACAGCTAATAAGCTCTGATTGGCCACTTGTAAAGTTCCCTGTCCTGGAGGCGACTTCAAGTTGTGTTGTAAGTTGCCCCAAGTCGTGCTGTGATTCATACTCAAGTCGTGTCCAAGTTGCCTCCCAAAGTCGCGCTGGAAGTCGTGTTGCCCCTGTGTGAATGGGCTCTGACTCAAGCCACTCCACCCCACCCAGTTACTCCGCCCACTGCAGTTGTAGCGGCAAGAACACTTTTCACAATTTCCCCAGAAATTGTAGCTTTTCTATTTATTAAGTGTTCTTGCATGGCAAGACCATTTACTGTTATCTCACATATAGATTATTCTTATTATTATAGCCAAATTTACCACCCTAACTCCCACAGTTTTTACACTACATAGACAAGTAATATACCGAATCGTGCGGATTGTTCCCGATAGGTGTGCTATTACTTTGTGGAACGTTTCTCCAAATTTTTCACAAAATATCGTAGTTTTCGCTGAAAATTGGTCCCATAGGAATGAATGGCAAAATTTTCAATGTCATTTAATTGGTGTGCTATTACCTTGTGGAACTTTGTGAAAAGCTGAAAATTACCAGTGTGAATCCGGAATCAATGTCATTTAATTGGTGTGCTATTACTTTGTGGAACTTTTTTCGCCGAATGGTTCACGAAATATCGTTGTTTTTGCAGTGAAATTGGTCCCATAGGAATGAATGGTGAAATGTTCAAAACTAGAGTGGGACGTGACAAAAGCTGACATTATGACCCCCCCCCCCATGATCAGCCAAAACATTATGACCACCCCATGAAAAAAAAATTTTTTTTTTTTTTTAATTTTTGAAAAAAAAAAAAAATCGGAGTTACTTACCGGTAACGTCCTTTTCCAGGAGTCTTTCAGGATAGCACCAAAGAGAGACCTTGGCTCCTCCCTTTCTGAGGAAACACCACCTTCAAATTCTAGATTTAATCCTCACCGCTCCCCCGGCCCCTCAGTTCTTCAAGAGGACCTCCGGCTAGCTGGGGAGACACAAGAACACGTCATAATAACTTTTATCTTACCTGACGTTCTTCTGCGATAAACTCTTCAGAAATGTCCCTGAAATAGGGTGGGTATCTGTGCTGTCCTGAAAGACTCCTGGAAAAGGACGTTACCGGTAAGTAACTCAGATTTTCCCATTTCCGTCTTTCAGGACAGCACCATAGAGAGGATGAGTGAGCACCTTACCTTAGGGTGGGACTACTGCCTGCAGAACCTTACGCCCAAAAGCCTGGTCTTTTGCTGACAGAAGGTCCAACCTGTAGTGTCTCACGAATGTGTCGAATCTGGACCACGTTGCCGCTCTACAGATCTGTTCCAGAGATGCACCAGCCCACTCTGACTGAGAGGTCACCACTGCCCTGGTGGAATGTGCCCTAACACCCTTTGGGGCCTCTAAACCACTGACTACATACGCCTGGCTGATAGCTAACCTCAACCATCTGGCTATAGTGCGCCTAGAGGCTTTGCCTCCTTTTCTGGTTCCTGAAAACAAAACAAAAAGGGAATCAGATTTTCTAAATGGTTTTGTATCCTCCAAGTACTGAAGGACACACCTTCTCACATCCAACTTATGAAAAATATGTTCCCTCACAGGATTTAAACAGAAGGTGGGCAAAGCAATTTCCTGGCCTCTATGAAAACCCGAGGCCACTTTCTGCAAAAAAGCCGGATCGGTTCTAAAAATTACTCGGTCCGGAAATATCTGAAAAAAGGGTGCCCTAATAGAAAGGGCTTCGAGTTCACTCACTCTCCTTGCCGTAGTGATTGCCACCAAAAACACTGTTTTGAGGGTAATCCATTTTAACGTACAAGTTCCTAACGGCTCAAAAGGTTCCCCTGTGACACTCAATTTAGCTGCAGCCATACAAGGGAGACAGGCGGTAACATGGAGGAATCCCTTAGGGACATTGTGTCTGGTCTACCTACAAGACAAGATCTGCAGGGAATGGCGGCATCCATTGTCAATGCACTTTCCAAGGAACTACATGACTTGCGCCAGCAGGTGAACACGGTGAATGAAAGGGTCACTGTACTAGAGTCCTCTGCATCCACATCGGACGCCCGGATTGCCGCCATGGAACAGGAACAGCGTGGCTTTCGCAGCCATCTTGTGGACATACAACTAAAGCTGGATGACGGCGAGAACAGGAGCAGACGTAATAACTTGCGCCTCCGCGGCATTCCTGAAGCTACCATGGGATCAGATCTCCGTGCAACGGTGGCGTCTATCCTGAACCAGGTCCTTGGAAAACCACCGGCAGCGGAACTAGAGCTGGACAGGGTCCACCGTATCCCAGGTCCCAGGACTCCCCCCTAGCATCTCAAGATCCTGATGCCACAGACCTCCCACGGGATGTTCTGTGTAGGGTACACTTCTTCACCATAAAGGAGGAAATCATGCGGTTGGCCTGGGAGCGCGGCCCCATAGACTTTGATGGCGCATTGATCCGGATCTACCCGGATATCTCCAGGCAAACAAGAGCAATGCGAGGCCTTATGAGACCACTGCTGGAGGTTGTCCGGGCGGCAGAGGCGACGTACCGCTGGGGTCACCCCTTCCACCTAATTGTGCAGAGGCAGGGAGCAGAATTCTACCTACGCTCTCCAGACCAACTTCCAGATCTATTCAGCTTCCTAGCCAAACCCCCTGTGAGTGTCCCCAACTGGTTTGACTACCTGTTGTCACTGGAGGCCCTAGGCCCACCTCTGCCCAGGCCGCAACGTTCACGTAGACCACGCTCACGAGCCACTAGCCGAGAGACTGCTAGACCTCACCCGAGGTCCGCCGAAGCGTAACCTCATATCTTCTCCCAGGACCCGGTAAGACCAGATGAACGCTTATGTTACATCACCCCACTGGGCTTCCAAGAACATTAGAACCTACTCCCCAGGAGGCCTGTAAAACTGGGTTGCTGGGTGTTTTTCTTGGGCCTGTTTAGATTGCCCTACCTTGTGCAACCTCAGGAATAATGACTCTTGGATATACCTACAACTCCCACCCTGGATTTACGGGATGTCAGCCATCACCCACCAGCTTAATCATTAAGGGGCCGGACTGTCACGGTCTCGTGCCAAGCCTTGTACGGTACAACGCCTTCTTCGCATAGGCTCACTATCAGTGGCGGATGGGGGAGACAGTTGCAAATAGGGAGACCAATGACTTGGACCCCAGCCCTGACACTTTAAGATGGCTCTGCAGAACTTTGTCACCGTCTGGAAAAATTGGCTCTCCATTCCCAGATAAGTGTCCTGAGGGTCCGGTCTGTTTATTTGTCTTCCCTTCATTTGCCCTTTTGTTCTGTTATGTCCCCCCCCTATTTGTTAGACAACTTAGTAGTCATACGGGGCACCCCTGGGACCCCTCACCCTCCCTAGCTTCTTTCTGAAGGATGTGCAGGTTGTCATGCAATAGGAAGGGGAGGGAGGCACAGGGCCATAGTGGGTAACAATCCCGGGGATGTGACAATAGTTGGTGACGTACTTTTTATGATATGTTATGTTTTGTTGTTTAATTTCTTACCGCTTTACTACATTATTCTATTACTACATTGTATTATATTTGCGCTATTGGTATTAACCTCGCCCTTCATGATTCGCCCTGGTACCCCCGGGTGAGAAGGTGTAGGACTCTAGATGCTGGTGTAGCGGGCCTTGTCATGAGGCGTCGGGGCGGACCCCACTGGTAATGTCTATTACCTGTATTGGCAGGGGGGGATCGGTCTGACGTCCATGAGCCTCCTGGGGACACCTTCACCTAATGGTCACGACAGAGGGTGTTTGTCAGCCATGATGCAGGTACCAATCATTAAAGGGTTTTTTCAGCTGTTATGGTTCTCATGTTAGACATTCTATAATTCTCAGAGGCGCTACCCCCCACATCTCCACATATTTTGTCTAATTCAAATTACTGCCTAAACTCTACTCACTTTTAGAGTAGATTACAATGCTCTTATCACCCCCACATTAGGGCGGACTCCTGTGTAAACACTTTAAGTGTGCATCAGGGGCCCATAGTTAGTCTAAGACAGAAACCGTTCACCCCCCTTACCCCATCCTTCCTCCCCTCCTCTTTCCCTCTCTCTCCATTCTTTCCCCTCTGGTCTATTTTTTTTTAAACTCTAGCCCTTTGCCTGTAGGGGTGACTGCTTTTGGGACTTTCCCACACGCATATCGACTTCCATTTCCCTGCCAGAAGGCATGATGGGTCACCTAAAGATTACCTCTCTAAACGTGCGTGGCCTTAATGTACCAGAGAAGCGCTCGCAGCCTTTGGCTGACCTGCGCAGGGGCAAAACACATGTCGCTTTTCTGCAGGAAACACACTTCCGTGCAGACTCCATACCCAGGTTGACTAACGTGGCCTTTCCGGTGGCATACCATAGTATCTCTCCGCTCTCCAAATCGAAGGGGGTTAGCATTATTTTGGCAGGGTCGGTTCCCTGGGTGTTCGAGGCACAGCGAGTGGACGAGCAGGGTCGTTTTCTTCTCCTAAAGGGAAGAGTGTCCGATCTGCAGGTTACCTTCGCAAATGTTTACTTCCCCAATGTAAACCACTCCCAATTCCTACGTAAGCTTCTTTCTGAGCTCCTGGAGTTCTCGGAGGGGATGCTTATTTTTGGCGGAGACCTTAACTTTGCCATGGATCAAAAAGGTTCCCCTGTAAGGGCCTGTAGAACCAGCGAAAGATCCCACATTGGGAAGGGAGAGACCCTCAGTGGTCTCTGTCTACTCAATGCCTTAAAAAAAATCTAACTATCCACGGATCTGTGGCTAGCTGTTTTTCTAGAAAAACACTCAGAGCGGAAACTTGACCTTTCAGGGTGCCAAGGGCTAACCCCTTGTCCGCCCCTGATTGCAGAAACTCTAGGACCGCTATGGAGCTGTGAACATCAAAGGAACTTTCTGTGCACCAGCTATTAAAACGTTTCCACGTCTTCTGGTAGATAACCTGGGTTTCCTTTTTCCTGCAATTTAGGAGGGTTTCCACTAAGCGATCTGAGAAACCCCTACCCTTCAGCAGTTCCTCTTCAGTAGCCAAGCCGCGAGGTTCCATCTCTCCACCTGGGGACAACAGACTGGCCCCTGGGAAAGATTCTCCTGAACTGGCAGAAACCAGGGAGGTTCTGCTGCTAGACTTTTTAAGATGGAAAACCAAGGCCTTCTGGGCCAATGTGGTGCAATTAGAATGAGGGTTGTGCTTTCCAGCTGGAACTTCCTCAGTACGGCTGGGATCAGTACAGGAGGGGGGAAGGCATAACACCTGGCAAAAGGCCAGCTCTGAGCCAGTGCATCTACTCCTAGGGCTCCATCCCATCTGTTCAGGGAGAAGAAAAGTTGAGCCTTCCTGTTTTCTCTCGACGCAAAAAGGTCTACGCACGGCCTTCCCCACTTCTGGGATATTGCCTCGAAAACCTCCTGGTTCAAAACCCAGTCGCCCTCTCTCAGCCGCTTCCTGCTGAGGAAATCAGCCACCAGATTTTGTTCCCCCTTCAGATGCACCGCCGAGAGGGATAGAGCATTTAATTCGGCCCACTTGAGAATGCTTTCTGCCAGGGCCCACAAGGGTCTGCTCTTGGTACCCCCCTGCCTGTTTATGTAAGCTACAGCTGAAGAGTTGTCCGACTGGACTCTCACATGCTGCCCGTGAAGTTCCTTCTGAAAGGCTCTGAGCGCCAAAGCCACCGCTCTCAGCTCCTTCCAGTTTGAGGATCTTTTTGCGTCTTCCCTCAGCCAGACGCCCTGAACCATCCGGGAATCCAGATGCGCCCCCCAACCTGTGCCGCTTGCATCGGTCGTGACGCACCTGGACACTGGAAGAACCCACTCCAGACCTTGTTAGAGATTGGCCCCTCTTCTCCACCACCATAGGGATCTCTTGATTTGACCTGGTATGGTTATCAGGGAGTCCAAAGACCCCTGACTGTGGTCCCAAACCCTCAGGATGAAGAGTTGTAAAGGGCGAAAATGTAACCCTGCCCACTGAACTGCTGGAAGTGCCGCCATCAGTAACCCCAGGGCTGACATAGCCTTTCTTACTGATATCTGTTGGCTGCCCTGGAGTAATAACATTGCCTTGTCTACCTTCTGGATTTTCTCCAATGGAAGGAAGACCCTCTGTTTTGTTGAATCTAACAGGTAACCCAGAAAGATTACCTTTTGTGATGGAATCAAATTGGATTTCTCCAGGTTCAAGAGCCAACCTAGAGCCTCTAGGATGTCTCTTGTAAACTGCAGGTCCCGCGACAACTGTTCCGGGGAAGAGGCAAACAGGAGGAGATCGTCTAGATATGCGATCACTGAGATGCCCTTGATTCAAAGGAAAGCTAAGACTTCTACCATGACTTTGGTGAAGATGTGGGGGGAAGAGGATAGCCCGAAGGGAAGAGGCCTGAACTGCCAGTGAAACGTCCCTTCTCTGGTATTTACCGCCAGCCTGAGGAACTTCTGACACTGCTCCACGATTGGAATGTGTAGGTAGGCATCCCTCAAGTCCACCGATGCCATGAAGCAGTTCGGAGGAAGGATTGTCTTCACCGAGTAGATAGAGTCCATTCGGAGCCTCCTGTAGGTGAGCGAGACATTCAGAGGCTTCAAATTCAGGATGAGCCTGAATTTTCCCGAGGGTTTGCGCACCACAAAAATGTGGGAATAAAAGCCTCTGCCTGTCTCTCCTTCCGGAACTCGAACTACCACCTCCTGTTCCTCCAACTCCTGGAGGTAGGAAAGAAGAGTTTCTGACCTTTCTGCGCATTTCGGTAGCGTGGTGACCAGGAGTCTGCGTGGTGGAGATTCTGCAAACTCTAACCTGTACCCTCTTCTTATGATCTCCAAAATAAAATGGTTGGAGGTGATCATCTCCCACTGTGGAAGGAAGGCCCCCAATCTTCCTCCCACCGTGATTCTGTCACTTAGTCTTTTTGGGCTGTTCAGGAGGGCAAAAAATGGCCCCCCCACGCCCTTTACCCTTCTGTCCCCAACCCTTTTTCTGTTGCTCAGATTTTGGGGGGTCCAACTTCTTCCAGGGCCGAGACTTTTTTAGTCTCTGCAAGTTTCCTTTTAAGAGGGAACGCCTTCTTCCTGTCGGCCGTCCAATCTAAAACGGCTTCCAGACCTGGTCCAAACAGCAAGTCCCCTGTGAGAGGAATCCCGCAAAGTTTAACTTTAGAAGCGGTATCCCCCTGCCACGTCTTAAGCCATAAGGCTCTTCTTGCTGAATTGGATAATGCGGCTGATCTTGCGGACATACGCACCGATTCAGCCGAAGCGTCCGCCAGATAAGCTACCCCCTTAAGGAGTATAGGAAACAATGACAGGATTGTTTCCTTAGAAGTTCCCGCATCTATGTGCACTTTAATTTGCGTTAACCAGTACTCCATGTTTCATGCCACCATTGTGGACGCCATGGCGGGTTTGAGGTTACCCAGGGAAGAGTCCCAGGATTTTTTTCAAGAGGGAATCTATCCTCTTGTTCATGGGATCTGGGAGTGCCCCCATGTCCTCAAAGGCCAGGTCAGTGTGCCTGGAGACCTGAGAAAAGGCTGCGTCTAGTTTAGGCGATTTGTTCCATACCAGCGCCTCTTCCTCTGCAAAGGGAAACCTACATTTAAGCGCTCTTGAAAAGAAAGGTTTCCTTTCGGGGTCTTGCCACTCTTTTTTAATGGCGTCGACCAAGACCTCATGTACTGGGAAAACCTTCCTCTTATGTTCCCCTAGGCCCCTATACATCTGGTCGTGGAGTGATAGCTTCTTCCTTTCCTCCTGGATTCCTAGTGTGGTATGGATGGCTCCTAGGAGCTCCTCCACTTCTTCCAGGGAAAGCTTGTAGCGAGAGGATCTTGTGGATTCCCCTTCCACCTCCTCTCCCTCCGATTCCCCCTGGGAATCTGAAGAAATGCTATCAGGCTCCTCCTCTACCTCGAGTCTGGCACCTCCTGGATTCTCTCCACTACCCGAGGGAGCATCCATTAAGGATTGAGGAACACTCTGCTGTGTTGGTGGAGAAATAACCTGAGGCTGTGGCAACTGAAGACTGGAAAAAAGTGTCTTAAAGGATTGCACTGTGTTAGAAAGCTCCTTGACGGACGCTGCTAGATCCGAACACTGTTCTCCTGACTGCTCCCTTACTAACCCCTCTATACATTCCTTACAGAGGGGCTTTGTCACGTACCTGGTAGGTTGTGAGCCTGAAGTGCAGGAAAAGACCTCCCTTACAGCTCCCACTCCCGTTCCCCTGGAATGGAGACAGGACCAGGAGTGAAGAGTGGTATGGGTGCCTAGCAGGATCAACAGTTGCTGAAAGTCCAGTAGTGGTGGCACCCTCTGGAATCAGGAACCTGAAGAGTAGACTGAGGACAGACTGGAATGTAGGACTGGAGCCAGGAACAACAGCAGGTAATAGCAGCCTGGAACGCTGGACTGGAACACAGCAGAAGATAGCCTGGAACGCTGGACTGGAACACAGCAGAAGATAGCCTGGAACGCTGGACTGGAACACAGCAGAAGATAGCCTGGAACGCTGGACTGGAACACAGCAGAAGATAGCCTGGAACGCTGGACTGGAACACAGCAGAAGATAGCCTGGAACGCTGGACTGGAACACAGCAGAAGATAGCCTGGAACGCTGGACTGGAACACAGCAGAAGATAGCCTAGAACGCTGGACTGGAACCAGGAACAGCAGCAGGTAATAGCAGACTGGAAGCTGGTGTACACAGCGGAGGGTCAACAAGCCGGTGGTCAGTAACGGTCAGACAGCAGAGGTACCAGGGGTAATGCAGAGGGATGGTCAGGCAAGCCAAGAGGGTCTGGTGCAGGCAGATAGCAGGATCGTCAAACAGGAAGCCGGGTCAGATAACAGGATACACAGATCAGATCACACTCACAGAACACTGTAGAGCAGACAGCGGGGATGGAGTGTGACAGGCAGGTTTAAATAGCCCGCCTGACACCAGCGGGAGTGCGCGCGTGCCCGTGCGTGATCGCACCCGTGAACGCGCGCGCATGCGCAATGGGACCCGTGACCGAGTTCCCGTGCGCCTGGGACGCCGGTTACTGGCAGGATCTTCATGACATTGCCCCCCCCAAGGGGCAGCCTCCGGCTGCCCCTTTGAAAAAATTTCTCTGGATGAGCTGTTTTAAAGGCTTGTAACAGGTCTTCAGCATGAATATTATCCTCTGGTTCCCAAGAATTCTCCTCTGGGCCAAACCCCTTCCACTTTATTAAGAATTGATTTTGGTTACCTCTTTTCCTGTGGTCCATGATAGCCTCCACCTCAAATTCCTCCTCCCCATCTACCATGATTGGATCAGGAGGATCCGTACTTCGACCTGGAAATGGGTTGGTAATAGATGGTTTAAGCAAGGACACGTGAAAAACTGGATGTACCTTTAGTGAATCCGGGAGTTCAAGTTCATATGCAACTTCATTAATTCTCCGTTTAACAGGGAACGGTCCAAAAAATTTGGGACCCAATTTCTTGGAATGGCAGGCCAACCTGAGGTTTATGGTGGACAACCATACCTGATCCCCAGGTGCAAGTAAGAGCTCACCTCGTCTTTTTTTATCGAAGGTTGCTTTGTTGTACTCCTGGGTTCTGGTCATGGTGTCCTGTAAAACTTGGTTGTTAGAGGTAAAGAAATCCAATTTCTCCTGGACTGCGGGTACTGTGCATTCTGGAAGAGAATTAGGTAAAAATGAGGGGTGGAAACCATAATTCGCAAAAAACGGAGTCTGCTTGATAGCAGAATGAATAGAATTGTTATAAGCGAATTCGGCCAATGGTAAAACAGAGATCCAATTATCTTGGGCGAAGGAAGAAAAACAGCGCAAATATTGTTCAAGGGTCTGGTTTGTTCTTTCTGTTTGCCCATTAGTCTGGGGTTGATAAGCCGATGAAAATGAGAGTTCAATGTCCAAGGTTTTACACAAAGCCCTCCAGAATCGAGAGGTAAATTGTACCCCTCGATCTGAAACAATATTAACTGGTACCCCATGGAGCCTGATGACCTCTTTAATGAATGCTTGGGCTGTTTCTGTAGCTGAAGGGGTGCCCTTCATTGGGACAAAGTGCACCATCTTCGACAACCGGTCCACTATGACAAAGATTGAAGTGAAGCCCCCGGCCGGGGGTAGTCCTACAATAAAATCTATAGAGAGCATTTTCCAGGGTCTATCTGGGACAGGCAAGGGTTTTAGTAGACCCCATGCCTTTGTTTTGTGCCCTTTGTTTCTAAGGCAGGTGATACAGGATTCTACAAACTCTTTACAATCTTTGCGCAGCTGAGGCCACCAGAAGGTGCGTTGAACCAAATCAGTGGTCTTGGCCACACCGAAATGCCCAGCCAGCGCATGATCGTGACAAAGCTCTAGTACTGGAACTCGTAGTGTTTCAGGTATAAAGATCCTACTCTCATGCCACAATAACCCATCTTTAACCTGGAGCTCTGCTTTAATGGAAGATTCCATTCCTGCGGAGGCCTGTTTTTTTTTTTTTTTTTCGACCACCTCAGTTACCTTGATTCAGAGACATCTTTCAGATTGATGGTCATATTTGTCTCTTGCCGAGTCACATCATTGTGGCCATTCAGATTTTTCTCTTAATTTATACATTCAGTATGTAAGATTACAGTTATACAAAAGTGTGACATAAAGGAAACGGAAAAAAAAAAAAAAAAAAAAGAAAAAAAAAGATCACACCCGCCATATATGTCCCGGCCAGCCTGCCACGCAATCTTTTACTGTTTACATATATGGCAGTATTTTTCTTTACTTTTTCCAAACTGCCCAAACTAGTGAACCCCACCCCCACCCCCTCCCCCCATTGACCTACGCTCACTATTCCGATGCACGCCTTATATCTAGCTATTATTTTTTCCCTTATTCTCTCTTAACTTCGGGTCACTAGACTATGGTGCAACATCTCTGCCTTGGTGAAAAGACAATTGCCCTCGGCACTAAAGTAACACTGGAAAAGAGCATGGCATTGCTTGGACCCATGGGTTCCATAGTTTCACGAACGTTTTATAATTGCCTAGCCTTATGTAGAATGTCCTTTCGCTCCATATTGTGGAGTTAACCGTTCCGACCCAAACTTCCGGGGTTGGAGGTGTGCTTTATTGCCATGCTTGTGCAATTAATTTTCTAGCTTGAAACAAGCATCTTGCTATCGCTACGGCTGTACTTCTATCCCTCAATCCACTACTGACGTAGCCCAGCACACAGATTTTGGGATCGGGCTCTAAGTCGACTCTAAACGTAGCATTTATTTTCTTTATAATCTCAGTCCAGTACCTTACTAGTTTTGGGCACCTCCAAACCATATGAATTAGGTCACCTGTTCCTCTGCATCTAGGGCACTCATCATTGATTCTACGGCCAAACATAAACAGCCTTTTTGGTGTGTGGTAAGATCTGTGTAACAGCATCAAGTGGGAGGCTTTTTGTGAGGGAGAGACCGACACCTCTGATCCAAACTCAAGAATCCTCTCCCATTGCTCGTCCGTTATCTCCCCCACGTCGGCCGCCCATTTACCCCTTCCCCCTGATAGGCCTGTCTTCGTGTTTCCTCTCTTTGTTAGTTGGGAGTATATCTCTGAAATTAAGCCTTTGGTGGTCTCTGATTTAACCATTGTCTGTAGGAGTGGGGTCCTACACCATACTGGGGGTTGCCTACTAAACTGCTTGCCAAGAGCATGCCTGATCTGCAAGTAACTGTAGAATACCTGGTTTGGTATCCCATACTCGTGTCTTAGGTCCTCAAAGGATTTCAGAGTATCCCCTTCAAATAGTTGTATCAACCGGCTTATCCCACAACTTTCCCACAATCTATTCCTATCTACTGTTGATAGTTCATGCAATCGCTTATTATTCCACAATGGCGCATGTTCTGATATTCCTTTATACCCCATTGTTTTCTTAGCTGCCTGCCAGACCCTGGTGATCATTTTAAATGTCGGGATTTCTCCTTGTAGCGAGTCTGCCTCCAGTGCTCCCACTAATGAGCTGTGCGGATTCCCCTGTAGAATGATTTTAACGTTATTGTTTCCCCCTCTCTCAGTGGCACATCCTCCCAATTGTTGTAGCTGGGCTGCCAAATAGTACATAAATGGTTGTGGAACCCCCAGTCCCCCCTCCGTGTCGGGGCGCTGCAGTTTTTGTAGGCCGATCCTAGCCTGCCCTTTTTTCCATATTAATTCCCTAAAAAGGGATTGAATCTTTTGAAACCACTTCCCTCCAATCCAAACTGGGGAATTATGAAGTAGGTATAACAACTGCGGCATCCAGACCATTTTTATCAAATTGGCTCGGCCCGCCACAGACAAGGGGAGTCTGTTCCAAATATCACGTTTCCTCTTAAATTTTAGTAAGAGGGGGATCAAGTTATCCTTGATAAACGTACCGGGGTCCTTAGACAGCACCACGCCAAGGTATTTCATTTTCTCTGTGATCTTCAGGTGAGGCAGACACATTGGAGTGGAGTTGGCCACTGAATCTACCGGTAGAAGCGATGATTTCTCCCAGTTGATAACTTATCCCGAAAACTTTCCGAAACCAGATGCATCACTTTCTCCGACGAGGAGGTCGTGTCCCCCAGGAAAAATATGATATCATCTGCAAAAAGTGCTATTCTCTCTTCTCTCCCTTTTCTTTGAAATCCCTATATTTCCGTAGTTGATCTCACTGCTCCCGCTAATGGTTCCATGGCCAGCACAAACAACAAAGGGGATAAGGGACATCCCTGTCTTGTCCCTCTTTCGAGGGGAAAGCTTTCCGAATATTCACCGTTTATCTTGAGCCTTGCCCTTGGATGGTTGTACAAAATTTTTAGCCAGTTAATAAATACAGGACCGAATCCAAACCTCTCTAGCACCCTCCAGAGGTATTCCCACTCTAGGCTATCAAAAGCCTTAGCAGCATCCAGAGACAGTATGGCTCTGGATCCCACATTCTCTGTTGGTACCTGTAGGTTCAGATAAGCTCTTCTGATGTTTGTACTGGTGGACCGACCGGGGATAAACCGCGGAGGCCTGTTTAATCTGGGAAAGCAGGTTTCCCTGAAGTAGAAGAAAATTCCCTGGAGACAAAATGGTGTCTGGAGGGGAAATCTCTTGAGATTTGTGAAACATCCTAGACAAGGCGTCAGGTTTGGTATTCTTGGAACCAGGACGGTAAGTGACATGAAAGGAGAACCTGGAGAAAAAGAGAGCCCACCTGGCCTGACGTGGTTTCAACCTTTTTGCAGACCTCAAATACTCCAGGTTCTTATGATCTGTAAAGATTAAGACTGGATGAGCGGCACCCTCCAACAGATAGCGCCACTCCTCCAATGCTGACTTGATTGCCAACAATTCTCTGTCACCTACATCATAATTTCTCTCTGCCGTGGATAATTTACGAGAAAAGAAGGCCACAGGATGCAGCAGGGCCTTGGTTCCCTGTCTTTGGGATAATACTGCTCCTACAGCAATTTCAGATGTATCCACTTCTAGAATAAATGGCAGAGAGGAATCTGGATGCTTTAGTACAGAGGCAGAGGTAAAAAGGCCCTTGAGAGTCTCAAACGCCTTTTGAGCCTCGGCCGACCAATGGAAGCGTGTACCCTGTTTGGTTAGCTGTGTGATGGGTGCAATGATGGCTGAGAACCCCTTAATAAATTTGCGGTAAAAATTAGCGAATCCAACGAATCGCTGGATTCCTTTGTCTGTCGGGACTGGCCAATCTAGAACAGCCGTGACCTTATGGGGGTCCATTTTAATGCCCTTACTTGAAATGACTAACCCTAAGAATGGAATACTTTCCTGTTCGAATTCACATTTTTCAGCCTTTGCATATAGACCGTGTTGTCGAAGTCGGCCCAATACACTTCTGACGTGCCTGCGATGGGATTCAAGGTAACAAGAGAAAATCAATATGTCGTCTAAATAGACGATGACAAACAGGTCTAGAAAGTCACGTAACACATCATTAATAAAGTATTGGCAGGGGCATTGCACAGGCTGAAAGGCATCACAAGGTACTCAAAATGTCCATAACGGGTACGAAAAGCGGTCTTCCATTCGTCTCCATCCCTAATACAAACTAAATTGTAGGCCCCACGGAGATCAAGTTTGGTGAATATGGTAGCCGTCCCCAGTCTCTGAAACAGCTCTGGTACTAAGGGGAGAGGGTACCGATTCTTCACGGTAATTTTGTTTAGTTCGCGGTAATCCACACACGGCCTGAGGGTTTTATCTTTTTTCTGCACAAAGAAGATGCCGGCACCTGCGGGGGGTGTGGATGGATGAATGAAGCCTCTTTGAGGTTTTCGTCAATGTATTCCTTCAATGCCCCTTGCTCCACCTCAGTTAGGGGAAATATTCTTCCAAAAGGAATCTCAGCACCAGGAAGTAACTCAATGGGACAGTCATAGGCCCGGTGAGGGGGTAACACCTCTGCCCTCTGCTTACTAAATACGTCCAGGAAATCATAATAGGCGGAAGGAATGGATTGAAGTAGACTAGGATCGGTATCTAGGCATAACAGAGTAGGGTTCTCCTGGGTGTTCTGGGTTCTGCAGAACTGTTGGCAGTAAGGAGAGGAAAAGGTCACCTCACCCGTGATCCAATTTATGTCCGGATTATGGGCCTGTAACCATGGCATGCCGAGAATTATGGGGAACAGGGGTGAAGCGATAATGTCCAGGCGTAGCTGTTCCTGATGGACGTTGGAAATGAAAACGGGTATTGGCATAGTCTCTTGGGTGACAGGTCCAGACTTGATAGCAGCCCCATCAGCTAGATGGATGGATAGAAAGTCCATGGGCTTTAGGTGACAAAGGTATTTGGTGTTGGGGTGGCAAAACGAGAATCCATAAAACAGCTGCAAGCTCCTGAGTCAATAATGGCGGTGATTTGTAGATCCTTCCCTGGCAGCTGTAGCAGAAGAGGAAGAGCAAGGTGAGTGGTATTTTTAACCAGAGATGTCACATAGTCAGTAGATAGGGATAAACACTTACGGAGTTTAAGGGGACAGTTCCTGACATAGTGCCTGGGTTCCCCACAATACAGGCACAAGTTATTTGCTCAACAACGTTGTCGTTCCTCTGGGGTGAGCGAAGGCCGCAGGACTCCTAATTGCATCGGCTCAGTTAAGTTAAGCGTGGAGGTAGGTGGTGTTGATGATGGGTGATGAGGAACTTTAGGGGTAACCCAAGTTGGACGAGAAGACCCCATAGCTCTCTCAGACCTGCGCTCCTGTAGGCGTCGATCGATCTGGATGGCTAGATCGATTAAAGCATTTAAAGTCTGTGGTGTACCCACCCTGGCCAGTTCATCCTTCAGAGGATCATAAAGTCCCAACCGAAATTGATAATGGAGAGCCGCATCGTTCCAATTAGTATCCGCACTCCACTTCCTGAATTCAGCTACATAGTCCTCTGCTGCTCTGCGACCTTGTTGAAGGGTGTGCAGAGCCGCCTCTGCAGTTACAGATGGTTGGGGGTCATCATATAACTGACCTAGTGCATCAAAGAAAGTGGAGAGGTTGGTCAGAGATATGTCCTTTTGCGCTAAGAGGCGATGGGCCCAGGTTTGGGGGTCACCAGAGAGTAGAGAAATTACGTAGCCCACCTTTGTAGCCTCCAGGGAAAAGGTACGTGGCTGAAGAGCAAAATATAGTTCGCAGGAGTTGCGGAAGGCTCTGAACTTATGGCGATTTCCGAAGAAGTGTTCAGGTGTGGGAACCTTAGGTTCCGGAGGGAGCATCACCACCGTTGAGGAAGGCCCAACTGAAGGAGCAGGAGCAGAGGAAGCTCCCTGGGCCCCAATGGGGTTAGACAGGGTTAACACTCGTTCCTCCAGCCTGGTGTATCCTTGCTGTAGATTTTTGGACTGCTTCAGTCAATCCTGCCAGGTGTGCACAGAGTTCCTCCATGGGAGACGTTCCCTGCTCAGGCTCAGACATGGCTGTCTGCTACTGTCACGTACCTGGTAGGTTGTGAGCCTGAAGTGCAGGAAAAGACCTCCCTTACAGCTCCCACTCCCGTTCCCCTGGAATGGACACAGAGGACCAGGAGTGAAGAGTGGTATGGGTGCCTGGCAGGATCAACAGTTGCTGAAAGTCCAGTAGTGGTGGCACCCTCTGGAATCAGGAACCTGAAGAGTAGACTGAGGACAGAGACTGGAATGCAGGACTGGAGCCAGGAACAACAGCAGGTAATAGCAGACTGGAAGCTAGACTGGAACCAGGAACAACAGCAGGCAATAGCAGGCTGGAAGCTAGACTGGAACCAGGAACAACAGCAGGCAATAGCAGACTGGAAGCTAGACTGGAACCAGGAACAACAGCAGGCAATAGCAGACTGGAAGCTAGACTGGAACCAGGAACAACAGCAGGCAATAGCAGACTGGAAGCTAGACTGGAACCAGGAACAACAGCAGGCAATAGCAGACTGGAAGCTAGACTGGAACCAGGAACAACAGCAGGCAATAGCAGACTGGAAGCTAGACTGGAACCAGGAACAACAGCAGGCAATAGCAGACTGGAAGCTAGACTGGAACCAGGAACAACAGCAGGCAATAGCAGACTGGAAGCTAGACTGGAACCAGGAACAACAGCAGGCAATAGCAGACTGGAAGCTAGACTGGAACCAGGAACAACAGCAGGCAATAGCAGACTGGAAGCTAGACTGGAACCAGGAACAACAGCAGGCAATAGCAGACTGGAAGCTAGACTGGAACCAGGAACAACAGCAGGCAATAGCAGACTGGAAGCTAGACTGGAACCAGGAACAACAGCAGGCAATAGCAGACTGGAAGCTAGACTGGAACCAGGAACAACAGCAGGCAATAGCAGACTGGAAGCTAGACTGGAACCAGGAACAACAGCAGGCAATAGCAGACTGGAAGCTAGACTGGAACCAGGAACAACAGCAGGCAATAGCAGACTGGAAGCTAGACTGGAACCAGGAACAACAGCAGGCAATAGCAGACTGGAAGCTAGACTGGAACCA